>NC_134710.1:138386831-138391831 GCF_043290135.1 Rhipicephalus microplus
CTGACGAGCTTTTTTTTAGACTCTGACCTGTATTGTCCTGACAAGTTTTACCAGATGTACTGGTATCAACACTCAGCCAAACATAATAGTTTCGCTAAAATGAAAGAAATTTAACTTTCCAATGAGCTTGGTAATTTCCATTAGCAGAACAAGAGCAGTCAATTCTTCGAGCCGACTCTAAATGACACGGCTTCGTTAGGTTGGGCCTGCTGGTGTATCAAAATACGTGTAAGATTGCGCGCAAACAAATAAACAAATATGAACACGCGCAGCGTACCATGCATGTATTTTGCCCTTGTAAACTGTGAACACTTGCAGTCGTGCCATGTGTGCAGCAGCCTCGAAGACGCACTGATTCAGTTGGGTGAACCTGGCGCCATAGGCATGTGCACGAAAGGGGCAGGGATGAGGTAGGCGGCCACCCCCCACCCTCTAGCCATTTAGGAGGGGGGGGGGAGTTCAAAGTCTACTCTAAACATTGACATAATAGGACGGTGGGGGGGGGGGGGTGCTGTGACTTGGGGAAGGGAGTGAAGTCAGCCTCATACATTAACGTATTAGGGAAGGGGGTGCTGCGATGAACTCTCGCCCCCCCCTTATGGGGGGGGGGCTAGAGTTCTCTGCACACGCCTATACCTGGCGCTATATCGCCATCTTAATTGTATACACCACGCAGTCATGTGTAGTCGACGTCACATTGAGCTTCTGTCAATGTTACTGCGTTTCTACGACACGGTCGCCATCCACCAAATTAGTTATAGGGTGAGCTTCGATTTCCCTTTGTACGTTTTCACTGGATAGCTAATTAAGGATAATCACTGGCTGCTTCCACATGCGGTATTTGCATACGTACATTACTGCAGGTGTACTTGATCGCTACCCCACCCAATCGTGTCCACGGCGATGCCGGAAAATACCAAATTAAAAAGAAAGGAGACACAACCAATGAAAATTTTACATACGAAGGAATTGCTAGCGGAGGTAAACAGCTTATAAAAAGCCACCGAGAAGGAACAGGCTGGCTTGTTCTGATCGATTGTGCTTCCCGAATATGTTAAAACCACTTGGTATAAAGAAATGAGTGGGAGGCGATGGCGTATAGGGGTAGAGCATCAGCCTCGCATACAAGGGTTCCGTGATTTGGTGTTGCACAATTCCCCATCGTATGTTTAAAAAATCCACGTAATGATGCAGTTGCATAAAGACGTCTGGGGATAGTACTGAGCCTTGGGGCGTTCCTCTGAAGCCAAGCTTTACCGGATCCGAAACAAGACCGCCCATCGTGAGTATAGCCTCTCTGTCAGTCAGGAATGATTTTATATAGTCGTGGAAGTGCTTGTCAAGCCGAAGGCTTCAGATCTGACTCAGCGTGAACTGGTGCAGAACATTGTCAAATGCTCTCTCCAAGTCCAGTCCCAATAGGGCCCTTATGTCCCTTGTGTTCATATCAATAACTTGATATATGATTAGCTTCAGGGCGTCTTGCATCGAGAGGCCCGCCCTGAAGCCTATCATGATGGGGGGATAAATGTCGCATTCCTCCAGGTATCGGGTAACCCCGTTCAGCATAGCATTTTCAGCCACCTTACCTACGCATGATGTCAGGGAGATGGGCCGGAGGTTGTCGAGGCTGGGAGGTTTGCCTGGTTTGGGGATGAGTATGGTGGTGGCCGTCTTCCACATCTCTGGGACACTGCCACTCTTCCACACCTGGTTAACAATATCCGTCAGGTACTCCACCCAACTGTCATCCAGGTTTCTCAAAGCCCTGTTAGTGATCTTATCAGGACCTGGAACTGACCTGCCGTTTAAGTCATGCAATGCTTGCCTGATTTTCTCGCTTCCAAATTCTGCGTTCAGTTCTGGGCTATAGCACCTCCTCGGTAAATGGGAGCGGGAGGTGGTGGGCCGGAAGCGATTGGCAAGTACTTCCCAATCAGTTCTACTAGTACCTTATTGTCCGAGGATTCTTGCCTAGCTGCATAAAGTGTGCGAGTCAGCGTGCAACTGTGGTTCGATTTGGTGTTTGTGTCATTCGACAGGTGCTTAAGGAGGTTCCAAGGGCCTGCCCTGCGCATTTTCCTGTCTATCGAATTGCAAATATTGTGTCATTGTTGTTTAGAGAGGACCTTACAGTGTTCCTTAATGCTTCTGCTCACCTCGGCAATCTTCTTGCGAAGCCTGCGATTGAGGCGCTGCTCTTTCGACCTGTCCAGGGGGGACTGTTTGGCATCGAGAAGATGAGCCAGTCTGCTGTCCATCTTTTCTACAGGCAGGTCCGTGGTGACTTACTTAGAGGTAGCCAGGATGTCGTCTCTTATCTGCGCCGTCCAGTGTTCCAGGTCAAGCTTCTCCTCATCCTCAGACCTTCCACCTCTTACTTTGCAAAACAAGTCCCAGTCGGTCACTCTGTACTTACATGGTCTTGTCTGTCCGATTTGCAGAACAGTAATGAGGAGGTAATGGTCGCTGCAAAAGTCCACGTTGAGGTTAGACCACTTGACCTCCACCACGTTCCGGAAGAAGGTGAGGTCCGGTGTCGTGTCTCTAGTGGACGAAGTACTACATCTTGTAGGGAACGCAGGGTCACTTATGATTACTAGGTCCTGGTGCAGCGCCTCCCTCCACAGGTCTTCCCCCTTACGAGTGTCGTACGGATAGCCCCAAGCATGATAGGGTGCATTAAAGTCACCCGCTATAATCAGGGGGGGAGCCTCTCGACAACTGTACGGCCTTGGATAGAAAAGCCTTGAAGCGCTGCCTGAAGTCCTTAGGGCTGCTGTATATATTGAGAATGAAAATACTTTCATTATAAATAGATACAGGGATGATTTTTACCATGATGTGCTCGATTTTGCACGAACCCATATCAAGAGCGTAGATGGCGTGGGTCAGCTTGTTGCATATAAGAGCCGCAACGCCTCTTCCTTCTTCTTTCTTTGTGGCGGAGTGGTAACAGGGTAGCGTGACGTTAATGGTTTGAGTTTCTTACAAGATTATGACACGTGGTTTTTCCAAATGTGACCAAATAAACTGCTGCAGAGGGTTCTTCTTTTGAAGAAACCCCCTGCAGTTCCACTTCCACATTATGAATGCACTAGTTTGTGCAGCCATCCTGTTGCTGTGGTGACTGGGCCGTTGGATTATCCGTTGCTGGAAGTGGCATTGCTCTGAGATCTACGACAGGTGCAACGACGTTTTCCAGAAACGACTCTGTCTTGGATACTTACTACAAGACATTGAAAAGAAATCACTACCATATCTTTGAAGAGCGGGAACACGACGGGCTCGAAAAGAAGCGACCATCCGCACGCGTCGGTGGTGGGGCAGGCGAGCCCTTGTCGGGACGTCATTTCGCCGCGAATGCAGTGACACCAGTGTTCGTTTTCGGGAATACTAGACTTCAGCACTGTGCGCACATCCTAGTAATATGTGGGATGTAGAAGTGGTCGAAAAACACGATATAGTGGCCATATATGGCGGTCTCGCATGCGCCTATAAGGAACGACAGAAACTGGTACGCAAGTAGCCAATTAAAGAGTTTGCGATGAGAGGGAAAGGGGCAGAAATTCAGGATCGTACTCGAGGGAAGATACTCGGCTTTAACCGAGGAAACCAATTTTAGTGTTTACGCGATGAATAATAATAATCAGACGAGTATGACTACAAAGTGTGCATTAAAGGTCGGAGGTGCAGTCATTACACTGGCAAGCTCTCCAAGGAGTTGAAAATCCTCACACACACACACAAAAACGCCCATGTACGAAAGCCTCAAACGGAACACACACACACACACACACACACACACACACACACACACACACACACACACACACACACACACACACACACACACACACACACACACACACACACACACACACACATATCACAGCATATCCACGGAGTGAATGATGATGAGTGGGGCGAAGCATCCGTCAGCCCGTCCGTGCTTCCGTCCATCCGTTCGTTCTTGCTTTCGTCCATCCGCGCGACCATCGGTGCGTCCATCAATGCGTCCATCAACGTGTCCGTCCATCTATCTGTGAATCCATCCGTCCATCCATCTGTCTGTCTGTATGTTCATGCGTCCATCCGCCCGTACGTCTACGCGTCTATCCATCCATTCGTCCATCTGCTAGTCCGTCCGTCCATCCGTCCGTCCATCCGTCCGTTCGTCTGTCCTTGTGTCCATCTAGTGAACACTCCAAGTACCGCCATCTCCCATCTCGCATCCCCTGTCGCCCATATCCGCTCTAGAGCGGGTATGTGCCACCGGTGGCTACGTTCTACTATACATACATACTTACAAGGCATGGACAGACCCACATCTTAAAGAGCTTCACCCCTAAAATAGTTAAGGCAGCTTCTCCCTATAGTGGTGCTAATAAACCTGAGGGAAGTATGGAGCTCGGCAGCCTTCTTTGTTTTCTCTTTGGTCTGCTCTTTCTTTCCCGCTCTCTTTATCATTTTTTCTGTATCTTTTTCTCTTTATTTCTTTTTTGTCTTTCTATACCTCACTCGCTTCCTCTTTTATTTTTTACCTGGTTTGCGTTGTCATGTTTCTCTAACCATAGTAGTAGTGTCCGCAACTGATATCATCATCAAGGCGCTTGAAGAACAACAGGAAGAGGGCTTCTCGTTGGCGCGAGCGGGCTCTCAATATGCTGCAGCTGGCTCTGCTACACGTGTTTTTGTCTGCATTACGTCAAGCAACGACGACATCATACGATTATAGCATATACGACAGTATATGACATTCCGGCTCATAAAAAGGCTCCGCCCTTAGTAGAACTGGTAGAGTTTTCCAAATAATCGGTAGACATGAGGTAGCTGACATAAGAAGGTATTGCATATATATAGAAAGAATTGAACATGGTTCAAAGACCTGACGAAGCCTCAAAGAGGTGAAGATAAAACTGTGCACAGGCAAAAACCAGATGTAATCATCAACATCATCATCATCATCATCATCATCATCATCATCAGCCTGACTACGT
>NC_134710.1:140491831-140684331 GCF_043290135.1 Rhipicephalus microplus
GGGTTTTTGAACGTTTCTCTCGGTTGTACGGCTCATAGGAAAATCTCCCGGAAAACCAGTTTTGCTCCGCGCGTTCATTGCATTTTCTGGCCACATAACAAAAAGGATTCTTCTTTTTTTTTTTTTTAAATGATGGTAGCAAGGTTCAATGTACGTTTTATACATGCGAAAGATAGCGCCAGAACGTGCCGCCTGCCGAGTAGGAGCAGCGAAATCGCGCATGGCTGCGCAGTTTTGGGGGGGGGGTCACGCACATTAACGAAAAAAAAAAGAGAAAACTCCATTGTAGTACAGGGAGGGCAGTGAAACCTTGGTACGGCTGTTTCTTTTGCTAGCTGTTGAATGTGCCAGCATTCCAGAAAGTGATGGTGGTCAGGCTGCTCACAGTGCTCTGCCACTTCACTACTTTTCGTTCGTTCGCTGTTCAACTGACGGAGGTCGTTCCTGTGCTGCCGCATCTTTTCGTCGAAATTCCTGATTTCCCGACGCAGGAAGTGGGCAGCTGACCATTCACGGAGCCGTGAGACGCCCCCGCCACGGCACCGGTTTTCGTGCCAGACAGACAACTGCCGAATGCTTACGTTTGGTATTACACGCCAGAGGAGATTGTGGCATACAAGAGAGACCCCACCTTTTCTAGTGTTTTCCGAGAATGCCCACTAGGACATAGTTCGCATTTTCATGGGGCTGCGTATTTTGCATTGCTAGTGCCGCAGCACAAAGAAAAAAAAAGGAGAGCAAGGAGGGACCCAGCCTTTCCGACAGAAGCGCTTGCTTGACGTGACGTGGGTGGGCGAGCGTGGGTTTGCAAACGGGGACGTACGAACAGAGGAATGCGCGGCCCTCTGTGGCTGTTCCATTGTACGGACGCTCTTGCTCTTTGCTCTTTTTTTTTTTACTCATCGGCAAGGGTCGCCGACAAGAGTGCCTGGCTTTTGTGTTTTTGTTTTTGTTTTTCTTTTTACGCGTCCAGGCTACGAGTGGCGAAGGCCGAGCTGGGTAAAGGCGAGTGGTCTGCAGGACTGTATTTCATTTCTTTTGTTGTTCTCACGTCTCGCTACACCTGTAAGCTTACAATGGGGCTTGAAATCGGTGCAGTATGACGATGGTTATAGCGCGAGAACAGAACGACGACAGAGACAAGAAGGACACGTGCACTAACTTTCAACTGAGTTTAGTGCGCAGAGCGCAGAAACATGTAGAGGAGACGGTAAACCATGTGGCACAAAGAGCAATACATGATTAAGGGAAAAAAAAGCACAGAAAAAGGCAAGGAAAAGTCTATAAGGAAACGAAACAGAAGAGTAAAAGTAATATTTATTTATTTATTTAATGCATACTGTGGACCACACTTCGGTCCAAGCAGGAGGGCATGGTGTAATGCAAAGAGAAATACAATACACGCAAAACAAAACAAAAAAAACAGTGCACAGTTACTCAGTATCGCAAGTACTACATTCGATTGTCTGGTTCCAGTCTGAAATGGTGCGTGGAAAAAATGAAAATTTGAACGTGTCCGTTCTTGCGAAGTACGGAGTTAGTGCATTTGGTTGGCGATGTCTTGTCGGTCTTGTGTTTAATGGAGAAAGAAAAGGGGTTGGATCAAGGGAAAGTTTGCGATTATATAAAAGAGACAGAAAATCAAGGCGGGACTTCTTTCTACGATCCTGAAGGTAAGGAATATTATTAGCTAGCATTAGGTGTGTGGGGGAGTCCGTTCCCAAAAACCTAGAATAAACAAACCGAATGGCCTTCCGCTGAATCCTTTCAAGTTTTTTAACGTTTTGTTTAGTATGGGGGTCCCACACGATACTCGCATACTCCAGCTTCGGCCTAACGAAAGTGAAATAACTAAGAAGCTTTACGTTTGGAGGGGAATTTCTGAGCTTATATCTTATACTCCGTTTCATACATCAGGTGCAACGCTGTGAAAGCTAGGCAAGTAGTCCGTAAAGAAAACACGAGGTGTTGCTCCGCGCGGTTTCGTAGCCGAGTGGTCTGACGCGTCGCTCCGGAGAGTTCACCGTAGTATTGAAGTGCATGGGTTCGAATCCACGTGGTGCCATTTTTTTAAATAATTTTTGCGAGTTCAATTCGAAATCTTGTTTTTCTTTTTTTTTTCAGTAACTTCAACTTACTTGCACGCGGAAGTGAACTGCACGTATCTATTCATTTGTAGCATACCGTGTTCCCTTGTGAGGGCCGGAACCTGCTGAGCTGGCACCGAGGTTTGAACAGCATGGCGATTTTGTCGCGATTATACCGCATTGTCGGTTTACCTCGTTGATGTGAGCGAGTACTGCGTGTAAGATGACGTTAATTCATTGATTAGGTAGCACAGCAGCTCCAATGAGGCTGGGTTAACGACAGGGGCTCACCTTCAACTTTTGTTTTCGTCATTGCCCCGATGATCCACTTTTCTGTGCCGCTCTTTAAACACTCAGCAGGTTATTGATTATAGCGGGCCACCGGCAGAGAAACCTGTGTCATCGACCTTCCACTGCACTGTGCGGTATCCCGACGCACTTTGTGCGAGTAACGAATGATATGTTATTCAGCGAAAAGGGAAGAAAGCAAATTTGTGTAGCTCGGAATAGTGATTTTGGCACACAAACGCATAAAACATTTCCTAGACTAGGTATTCGGAGATATTCCAGTGTCCTCGCTCACAACACTCAGCACTTCCCGCACAGATTTCTCTGGGAAACGCATCCTGGTACGGGCGTACACATTTGCAATTACTTGCTTGGCGTGCTTTGACAGCTTTGGTGTGCGAAGCTTCGAAAAAATTCGCGCAGGAGAGGTGGTCGAGGACGCAGAGCTGGACGCCATTTTCTCGAAGCTGCCACAACAAGTAAAAAAAAAAAAAAAGGCGGCACGGGTCGCGCGGAGAGCGAAAACCTGATACGAAAGCGACAAACATAAATTACCAACTCGCATATTTGGATTGTTTATCCGACAACACAGGCGTTTGTTTTTTAACCTGATGACAAATATGTATGCTTAGAAGTTTCTCGAGAAGCATTTATTGATTCTCGTACACCCCAAGCGACGCACTACTTTTTGGTCGCGGCAATACACAGCGCAAACAAGAGCGCTAGCTTTGACAGCGTTGCACATGATGTATGAAACGGAGTATAGGAAGCATAATTTCCGAAAGGCAGACGAGCAAATATTATCTATGTGCATGTTTCATGATAAGTTGTTTGTTAGCGTAACGCCGAGGTACTTATAACTGTCAACCTGTGTGAGAGAAGACGATCCTAATTTATACGCGTGTTCACTGGGGTTTTTCTTTCTCGTTACACAGAGATATACACTTTTTTCCAAATTTAATTCCATTCCCAATTCTATGCACCACTCCAGCACGTTTTCAATGTTTTTCTCGAGTTCGTTCTGATCATTAGTACTTGTGACTTCCCGAAACAAAACACAGTCGTCAGCGAACAATCGAATTTGAACAGTAGGGTCAACAACAGTTACTAAATCGTTAATATACAACAAAAAAAGCAATGGTCCCAAAACACTACCTTGTGGAACCCCAGAGGTGACACAGGAAGACACCGAGATTCTTCTTCGTTAATTTTTACAAGCTGTTGGCGGTTGGATAGGTAGGCTGCAATCCAGGAAACAAAAATATCCGGAATGTGAATGTTTTTAAGTTTTGCTATTAATTTGTCGTGTGGTACCTTGTCGAAAGCTTTTTTGAAATCTAAAAATATAGCATCAATTTGGCCGTTATTGTCAAGACACGCTGCTAACGAATGAATTATTGTCACCAATTGGATTGCCGTGGAATAACCTTTTCTAAAACCAGGTTGAAAATTTGTTAGTGCGGCATTTTCGTCTAGAAATTCAAAAATCTGTTTGGAAATAATATGTTCAATGATCTTGCAGCATTGAGACGTTAAAGATATCGGACGGTAGTTTTGAAAGCTGGACCGGTCACCTTTTTTAAAAACGGGAACAATCAGAGCTATCCTCCAGTCACTCGGCAGCTTCCCAGTGGACAAAGAAGTACGAAATATTACTACAAGAAACTTAGCAAGTATTTCGGCATATCTGCGTAAAAAGGCGTTTGGAATCTGGTCTGCACCACCTGAAGACTTGGTTTTCATGTGGTGCAATATAACTACTTGCGCGCACCGAAACCTTCGAGGAACCTTAGTTCCTTCTTGCACAGAGACACGGAGGGCTTGCTAATGCATGACACCTGTTCACGTGCCATCTGCGCAGCCTCGACAATAACTCGTGTACTTCTTGTCTCTTTGTCGTCGTTCTGTTCTCGCGCTATAACTATCGCCATCTCATACCAACTAGCCCAAACTGCCACACTTCTATGGTGCAGTATGTTTTGAAAATTCTTTTTGGTGCTCGCCCTCCTTCGTTGGAATGTGGTGGACTGAACGAGTTTCGAAGTGAAGGCTGTGGAGTTTTTCAGGGGACAAGATTTTCCCGAAGAGTTTGAGGTCACCCAATACTGGCGTAAGTCTTCCAGTTAAGCTGGAGATGCGGTGCCTTCTACAACTGGCAACGCTGAACTCAGTAGTTGTTCTCCGAATCTCGTCAGTTACTTGACGTAAAGGCCTCAGCAGTAGTTTGTCTCCGAATCTCGTCAGTTACTTGACGTAAAGGCCTCAGCTGCGGTCTTGTTGAGCAGGCCTACCGTCAGTCATGGCTATAAATAAAAGTGCGAGTGAAAGAAGTATCTGCAAGTATTTCTGAAACAGTACACAACTGATTTCCGTTGCATTGTGGAATCGCAAATGGGAAAGCACCATGCACGCTGCATCGTTTGTGGTTGTGACTTCAGCGTTTCACATGGAGGCAGGTCAGGCATCGTCGCTCACCTCCGGTCGCGATAGCACGTCATCGTCCTTCACAGCCAAGAAAAGCAACAGCAGCTGGGACAATTCTTCCACAAAGAAGATGGTGACAGTGACGTTGTGCGTGCTTAGTGCTTGTTCACGGGATTTTTACTTGAGCACAACATTCCGCTGGCTGCCGCCTACCACGTGGGTCCCTTGTTTCACAAGATGTTTTTCACATCGACCTCACAAAAAGGTGTGCCTTTGCCCGAACGAAGACAACTGCAATTGTTGGGGAAATGGCTAACCATTTTCAGAAAGGCATTGTGAGTACACTTAAGCAAACTGTTTTCGCTGTTGCAACGGATGGCAGCAATGACAGCGAGTCCCAACTTATCCAATTGTAGTGACGTATTATGCACAAGATACGCGACTTGTTGAGAGCAGGCTGCTTTGCTTAAGTACCCTACAAGGACAAGCAACTGGGCGTATTATTGGAAAACTAATCAGTGATGCGCTGGCGTCTTTTGATATCCCAGTTTCTAACTGCGTAGCGTTTTGCTCGGATAATGCCAATGTTATGCTGGGCGAAAAGAATGGAGTGGCTGCAGTGTTAACAGAACTTCGCGAGAATATAATCAAAATTGAATGTCCGTGCCATGTTGTCAATCTTGCTGCTGAGAAAGCAGCATCGTGCCTACCTTGAAAGGCAGATGAAATTCTTGTGTATATATTCTACTATCTGGAAAAAAGCGCGAAAGGAAAAAATTCTCTTCGAGAGTTTCAAAACATGCATGACAAGGAGTGCGAAAAAATGTTGAAGCACGTCGCGACCAGGTGGCTTTCACTTCGGAAATGTCTTGCAAGGCTGCTTGACTGTTGGGCGCCGCTGTTAAGTTTTTTTTTTTTTTTTTTTGCTGAGGCAAAGAAAGACACCAAGAGAACGTTTTTTCTTGAGTGCTACAGCATCCCCAAGGTAGATTGTGCTCCAGCACAAGTCGAAGAAAAAAGATGCTAGTGTCAACTCAAAGAGGAAAATTACTTCCGGCCATGTAAAGCCGATGGCAAAGAAGCCCAAGAAGAGTGAAAAGGAATGCGCGGACGGGCGATACATAATTCGAGAAGCGCGAATTTTTTTTGTTCTTGAGCTCGGAGCTAAACAGAGCATACTGTTTATTTTTGCTCAACACCATCACCATTTTCGAGAAGGTGAATCGATGTTTGCAGGTGCAGGCACCCCAGATACATGTGTTGCACTCACACTCGCTTGGTATGCTCGAAAATAATATGACAAGGTTTGTGAAAGCCTCTGTAATTAAGCAGCAAAGGAACTTGCTACGTGTTATTTACAAAAGTAGAGCAAATCAAAAAGTTGATGCAGATTTGGTCATTGGCCAAGCAACGAATTCTTTGATTTCAATCCTTAAGCCACAGGAGCAGCACGAGTTTTACGCTTCTGTGCGAATTTAGTTCATAACAGCTTGCGACTACATTCGTCTCAAGTTTCCTCTAGAAGATGCAGCTCTGATAAACGCTGAAGTTGCTAGTCTTAAGATGATAGATTCCATGTCTTTCAGAAATGTTCTCTTTTTTTGTGGAGAAGTTTCCAGCCATGCTGCCCCAACGGGTGCAGGAGAGTCGTATCGAAACTCTCGACGCTCTAGAAATGGAGTTCGCAAAGCTTCAGGCTTCCATCATCCCTACAGACATTTTGAATGAAAAAAGGGCAGACGCCCAGTGGGCAGCTATATCGCAACTGAAAGGCCCAGACGAGTTGCCGAAGTTTAGTCAGATCACAGAAGTGATGCTCACCATACTGTCGATACCACACAACAACGCAGAGTGCGAGCGGCAGTTTAGTATCGTAAAAAAGACTAGGACACAATTACGCTCGTCCATGTCTGTTAAGACTCTCGCAAACGTTTTTCTCGCAAAATTTCGGAAAAACGGATTTTGTTATAGGCAGACATATGCTGATGATTTTTTGAAAAAGGCGAAATCGGCTGCAACAAAAGCCTTGCAGAAGTGAGGCCTTGATTTTCATGTTACTGTGATCATTCGGAAATCTGGCAAGAAAATTGTCTCCTTGAAAAATATAAACAGTGTCATTTTAAGGGTGAAGCGATTAATGTGTTAGCAACAAATTTGATTGGTATACTTTTAATTATTTTGAGTGAAGTTGTTTTCGTGCTGTCTGTTTCAACGCGAATTAAAGTAGTACTGACTAAAACTTTACATCTTGGTTTTTCTGCTCCAATAATTAAGTAGGTTACAGTGCGCCCACCCCCAACGTTACTAGACCAGGTTCAGTTTACAAACTCTCCACCGGTGCCGTGTTTCGCTTGTGTCTCTGTTTTCGGTTTGACCGACAGGTGGCGGGAGCGTTCCATCAAGATCCACCCTCACCGCACGCAAGGCTGTGCTCGGGCACTTAATGTGCACGTTTATTTACATTTAGCCGTATGAAAAACTTCAAATGCATCGCCGCAACATATCACATCCACTGGCGCTTCTTCTGTGCTTGTTTTAAAACGTGAGCACGGCATGCTTTACAGTCTCGAGCCCACAACGCCCGGAACATCAGGCGTTTCACATTGCGTGCATGTTTTCGCTACCTTTTAGTAAGGTTGTTCGCTACTTTCCCGCATTCCCTGCTCTTTCGCAATTCGCCTAAGGTTATAACGAGTGTCATTTGAACAAAACTTTTTGCATTTTTGGTACCATGCATACCAAGGGTGTAGCCAGAAATCTTTCGGGGGGGGGGGGGGGGGGGGGGTGTTCAACTCTTCATGTAGGTTCATGCGTGCGTTTGTATGTGTATGTGTATATACATGCAAGAAAAATTGAAAAATTTGGGGGGGGGGGGGGGTTGAACCCTCTAACGCCCCCTCCTGGCTACGCCCTTGATACAAATGACTCGTGCAAAAACCCACGTGCGTTGGAACTAATAGCCGTGGCTCACCCCCCCCCCCCCCCCCTTCAATGTGAATGCTGCTTCATGCTAACTCGGCGGGCGAATCGTGCCCACTGACCTCCCTAGTGATTCAGCATGGATTTGAAAGTAACAAAGCAACAGGGCTTTCATTCATCAGTTTATTCAGGCGAATTCACTTCTGTCTGCTATTTCTGCCATGAAATAAAGAATAAGTACACTGGTTGTCCCCTCACTTTTCTGTAAACACAAGTTTACACTCCATAAATTTCAGGTGTTGGCCGGTACATATGTCCACTGTCCACCGCATTGGTATAGCGGTTACAGTGCTCAGCTGCTTAGCTGAAGGTCGCGGGTTCAATTTCGGGCCGTGGCGGTCGCATTTTGGAGGCGAAATGCTAGAGGCCCGTGTACTGTGCGATGTCCAATACACGTTAAAAATCACCAGATGGTTGATATTTCCGGACCCCTCCACTGCGGCGTACCTCATTATCATATCGTGGTGTTGGGACGTAAAACTCCAGATATCATTGCTTTGTCCGGTACTTACAAGAGCTTTGCACGCTTTCTGGCTACTTTAACTTGCACGCTCTTGTCTTTGTGTTCCCGTAAAAACTTTGCATAAAAATGCATGCGAGTTACTGAATAAAACTTTAAAATACATGCACAGAGCTCCTCACAATGACTAGAAACACCCAACTTCTACAAGGCTACCGCCTTTTGACAAGTCTTCAACAATGCACCAAAACAAGTTTCCAAACACCACGTTGGACTTGGTTCTTACAGCTATAGCTTTCTCAATGCACGTAAGCATTGCTGTCAGGGATTTCGACGGCAGCTGGAGGGCACCCGGGACAAAGGAGCGCATCTCAGTCAAAATGGCTGCAGGTGGCATACCATCCATGGCAAGAAGAGTGGCCTTACAGTCATGGCAGCTGGAAAACTTCCCTGATTTCTTTACTATATATCCCGCAAGGTAGTACAGGGCAGCATCAGTTGCAGTAGGTTGGTCATAATTGTGCTGGTTTGAGTCCCCTTCTAGCAACTTCTCTAACACAATTGTGTGGATCAGTTGTTTAAGCTTGTCCTCTCGTTCCTTTTTTTGCTGAAGAACTTCAAGCCTCTTCGAGCTTAGGCTCTCCGCTACGCTGACAAGAACGGGATCTGCATCGCCAGCTCAATTTCCTTTCGTCGCCATCTTCAAGGGAGTGTAGAGGCTCAAGAGCCCGAATATTTGGCCGAAGTGTCCAATCGGAGGGTGATCTTTGTCACCGCCAAACGACCTCACGACTCCAAAAAAGCGCTCGGAAGAGAAAAATAAACATTTGTAAATGTATTTTGGCAAAACAAGGCAGCCACAAACTACGTCCAAATTAACCTAAAATACCTACTTGAGTTTTGCAGTCAGCACGTATCTCGCGTCTTTGTCATGCAGGAGGGTGACGATATCCAGCACCGACATCAGTGTCACTCGGAGGGATTCTGTCGTCAGCTGAGATGCAAAGAGCTTTGTGTTTCTCTCAATGCTGTCCTTTTCGGTCGTGTTCAGCATGATGAGGAAGTCTTTTATCACCTGCAGCATGGGAAACAATTGCCTCCATAAATATATTTGGCTCACAATATAACACAACAAACAAGCATAAAACACCCGTTACCTGGATTTTCGGAGAGTTCTTACAGATGCCAGCGGCAGGGAGAACATCGAACAGCGTTGAGAACATTGAACAGGTTATTCACCTGCATCGTAAAATTTTCTTTTCCCTCACTGTCCTCGAAGCCTGGTGCATGCTGCTCCCTGTAAAACTTGAGCCCAATGGCGACACTCCTGCTGAGCAGCTGGAAGAAAGATTTTAAGAAGCCAGTCATTCGCATTTATAATACCAACAAAACAAGAAAAAAACACCGCAGAAATGGCAAGCTAGAGGGATGACATTGGTACTGTACCTGTGCTGCGAGTCTAACGCTCATTTTCTCCAGCTTGCTTGGCTTGACGTGGGAGGAGGTCAATTTTGGAACGATCTTGAGATGGCTGTCCTTTTCAGTATCATACAGGCGCTCGTAGTGCTTAAAATTGATGCAGTTCGTACGAGCCTGGTATAAAAAGCAATGGGTTGAAAAGACAAAATTAAGGTTTATACAGGAAGCTATTTCCAAATTGTTAATTCTGCAACTATTAGTGCAATCTTGTTTCAATTACCTTTGCATATGTGTGCTTCAGGAAATGGTTCCTCACACATTTTAGGATGTGGGGCACGTCGCACAGGAAATGACGAAAGCATCCATCTTCAAGTGTAGGATGCGGAATCTTGTTCACAGGCTGATTCAACTTTCCTGATATTCCAAGATGCGTCCACAGTGATCGGTTGTTTCCCGCACCATCACTCACAACAGCCAGAACTAATGCACCATGGC
The DNA here is from genome assembly GCF_043290135.1 of Rhipicephalus microplus. Classification (NCBI taxonomy): domain Eukaryota; kingdom Metazoa; phylum Arthropoda; class Arachnida; order Ixodida; family Ixodidae; genus Rhipicephalus; species Rhipicephalus microplus. The sequence continues at coordinate 140,501,984 of NC_134710.1, forward strand.
GCTCAAGCTGCAGCACTGACTCTGCAACAATCTTGGCCAACACAACACCAGGCGCTGCACCTCTAGTTGCAAAGCTTGCAATTGGCTGAACCCAATTATGAAGTAGAGGGATAAAACATAATTACAAGGGCGTGGTCAGCCAAGATAGCCTTGCTTTGTTCTCCTGTGCGTCCCGAAACTCCACGAAGTCATCAAATTTGTATGTTGACTTATTGAACTGGACTCCCTCCCTGAGTTTGATTTCATCAAGCACGAGTGTGCCATACTTTTCAACATCACGCTTGCCTGCAAAAAATGCCTCGAGCGCTTGCAGGACCATATGGTTGTAACCGTGCTCACGCGATACACTTGAAAGTACCTGGTGAAGTCGGCTGCAGCTTGGTAGGGGAAGCAAGTTCATCTTCCGGATCAAACTGTAGGCTTTTGGGCTTGAAATGTGAAGAAGAAGGCAGTTCAGCACCCAGCTTCTAGTGTAGCGTACTCCCTGTGGACCCTTAGCTTTCATTTGTTTCAAGGGCATCTTGAATGCCAGCTGTTGAAGAGGTGGAAGCGATATTGTTTACTAATTGGTGCAGACCTTTCACTTGTCAGCTGCTCTTTTAGTTGTGCCTCATTCTCCATTAATGACACTCTTGAAGCTGCGGCCCTGATGGCTTTCTTTTGCAGATTCTTCACTTTATTTTGTTGCCAGGAGTGCTTTTTTGCTTTTGAGAAGATTTTTTCAAAGGCCTGTTTTTTTCAGTACAGCAGAATGAACACATTGGCTGCTTGGAAAGTGCCCGTCATCTGAGTGACATGCAGCTGTTGCCTTGTACATCGTATCCGGAGCATGCATGAAGCTTGTGCACCTTGCTCAAGAGGTCACTAATGTCATGCATAGTCCTAATGTTCACGCTCACGAAAGCCTTCGCCTTGCGGCCTCTTCCACTTGCGGTTACCACTCTGTCACTGCCCACAACAACACATTTCTCGATTTGCAGCACCTTCTGTTCGAACTTCAATGTGAGAAATGCTGCAAATTTACCGCTGCTGTTCTCCACGGTGATTCTGTGCCATGATTGTGGCAGGTCTACACATCCTATTTCGTTAAACGATGGTGCGGACGGCTCGGGCATATTGTCTTTCATGGCATCAGCAGAAATTGTGCTGCAAGAAGCTTGTTTGGATTGCGGTGATGCTGTTAGTGGCCCCATCGATTTCTCACTTTTCAAGGTTAGTGGCCCTATTGATTTCTCGCTTTCGTTTTCGTCTTTTTGATAAATACGAGGGCAAGTTAGGGAAGATTTTCGGCAGCGCATTGTCGACGAGACTTCACTTACCCCTCGGGATTTCGACAGTTTCTCCATTGATCACGTTCACATACGTTTTGAGAATGTCCTGGTCATGAAAAGGCAAAGAACATACTCTGAACTTGGTTGTGAGGTTCTTGTCGGCGCGGGGTATGGCCCTGTTTCACGCTAAGCGTAGTTTCTCGTCGCTAGGAGCGGCGAAGAAATGTCGATCCGACCGGTTTGTGTCGTTCCGGTTCCCGCTCGTACAATCGGGCACACAACACGTTGGCATGACTTGATCCGCTTAAATGCACACCCAACACTTCATCGAACTAGCAGTCACATAAACACATCAGCTACAGAGCACCGGAAAAGTTCTGAACACACGGCAACAGAAGAAAGACTGCGGCAGGTTAACTGCCACACGCAGTTTCAACGAGGACTACATGGAGGACTACCGGTAGTACTGCGCAACTCTGGATCCTGATGCAACTGCAACGCCAGTCGAAGTGGAATCGGTTATGGTTTCGTGCAACGCGGCACAGTTTGTAAACTGAACCTGGTCTAGTAACGTTGCCCACCCCAGCATGCAACCGTTTCGAAAAGGGCCTAGTATTTTCTTGTAAACATAGCTCGCATGTGAGCTCATAAACCGCAATCGCAATCATTTTCAACGAAGACTCCTAGGGTGCCGCCTTAACTTGTGTGAGCCCCGAAAATGTAACGCCGAGGCTTTGACTGCAGCTTTTGTACCCATGATCAGCTACCAGAAAGGAGGCAATTTTTCTCTATGTTTAAAAGAACTCCAATGGAATATCGGGAATAGGTGTGACTCCCCCCTCACTGAAAATGAATGCGCGTACTCCCTGTGGACCCTGTGTGTGGGATTGTCGGCGCTCATCAGCTGTTCTGGCGGTGTTGTACTTCCGTGCAAGTACACACACACACAAAAAAAATGTGCTGTTTACTGTAAGAGGCAGCACTCGCAAAAAATTCGACACCAACACTCATGAATGGTGATGCAGGTGGCTGTTGTTTGATGTGACGTGAGGTGGGACGTTTTGTGTACAGATGCACTACACGTAATTTAAAAATTGATCCTAGGTGTGTTGTAGGTTATATCAGCTGTTAACGTTTCGACGTGATGCGTTTGTGTACACTCAAATCTATCTCACAAGTTTTCTCACCTTCAAAATTTTGTCACGGCTTTTTTTAAGTGGAGCCCAGCACTTACCTATGTCTATTGAGTTAGCGTGTTCGCCAGCGCTCACGACCATCCCCGTCTTAATGGCGCCCATTATGCTTCCTTGCCCGCCGAATAACTCGCAAGCAAGCGACGACAGGCCTCGCACACAGAGCGGTGTTATCGCATGTGCCCTTCGCGAGACGGTGACGACCGGGTCGTTTCATCTCTGCTTCAGCCACATTCGTCCCTATCGCTAATGCGCTTTTACTCGCACGTGAAACAGACGATGCGTAAGCAATGTTATCGGTTTAGACTGACTGTACAGATCAGCGGCAACCGCAAAATTCCGCTGACAGTGTGTGCCCCCCACCCCCCACGGTCGACGTATTTTATACCCCCCCCCCCCCCCCCCCCCGCCAGTTGAGTAGATCTCCCGGATTCCGTTTCTTCAAACTTGGCAGGTATGCCTATGGGATGAAGTTGCCAATCCAACACTACACACAGGGCAGTGACGAAGCATGCACGTGAGCTTAGCTGACGACTGATAAGATTCACACCATTTGTCGTGATAAAGAAATGGCGGCGAGAACAAAAACAAGGTTGAAACAGCGCGCAAGAACCAACGTGAAGAATCGGCAGTAAACGCCGATGCTTCACAGTGCATAAGAAGGATGCGCACGCTTAAAAGTTTGTCTTTCAGCAGTTGAGCTGCCCACATCAGGATATATCGCACTTTTCCTCAAATAAACGTACACTTGTTCCGTAATTATTTGCTTGTTTTTTTTTGCACTTATTAGAGCATAACACGGTTGCGAATGTCTACACAGCATCGTTAGGCGACTCATGTGGTTGCATTTCCGATTTTTGCTCAAATTTTTAATACTTTCACTATAGCAACTTTTCAAAGTAACGAATGATATTTAGTGGTCCTTTGAGATATGTTGTATTGAGATTTCACTGTATCTTGTGTCCGGAAGTGGAGACAGTGATGACGGTGAAATGAATAGGTCCTCTGGTGATGATTAAGACAGCTCGAAGGCAAAAATTACAAGTGCCTGCCAGTAATTTCAATTTGCGTTTGTTATTTTGCGTCATGAAATTTTCCACACAGCCTCGAAGCTATCCGAGTGAAATAGCCCCTAGGGTGCTTAGCCTACACAAGTGAAGAAAGATGTGGCATCTGTAACTGAGGTGGTTTCCTATGTACTGTCGAAAAGTAAAGTTTATTTCGTTGATTTGACTAAGTATGGAGAAGAATATTTTTTCAACATCGACTACCTACTTTTAGTATAATCAGATTCGAAATCAGCAATAAAATATAGGCACTTTTTGACCAGAAGTTAAAAAAAGAAAGAGAAGTTGAGGGGTCAATATCGTGTTGGTTGCACTCACAAAAACAAGTCTGTTTAGTTGCCTAATTTTTTTAAAAGGGGCTGCCTCATGCTAGATTATTTATTGCGCATAGGGGTGTGATTTTCACTGTTCACAGGTAGGCCCTGGTATAGGCACCGTTTACTGACAAGAGGAAGCTGCGTTCCTCGCCTTGCCCCGTCTCAACCTCACCGTTATTCGCCGTAAGGGGCACTCTGAAAACATACGCGCACACGCGTCTACCCTGTAGCCCGGCCACAATCCACCCACTCGTGCAGGGAGAGAGACGCGTGTGTCACGTTCCATCTTCATTGACACTGTTTCAATGTTGCGGTTTTCATCTGCTAGGCGTTGCGTTCTGGCGCTGCAGTCAGATTGAGAAACTTGACTGCACAGTGCCTATATGCTAAGACGTCTCTGTATGCAAACAATGCTGCCATGTCTGCATGCATTTTCTCTTGAGAACTGTGAAAATTGACAGCTTTTTGGGGGCAATAGCATGAAGGTTCCCTACAAGTATTTTCTCACCTGTTTTAGTTTTGGGATAGGTGCAAAATTTTTGAGTTTTCTATCATGGGCTCACAAACACAGGCATGAACCCACGGTGCGGTCTAGTGGCTAAAGTACTCGGCTGCGGACCTGTAGGTCGCGAGATCGAATCCTGGCTGTGGCGGCTGCATTTTTGATGGAGGCGAAAATGCTATAGGCTTTGTGTGCTCAGATTTGGATGCACGTTAACCCCAGGTGTTCGAAATATCCAGAGCCCTCTACTACGGTGTCTCTCATAATCATATGGTGGTTTTGGGACGTTAAACCCCACATGTCAATGTCGTTCTATGACAGTTTTCAGCAGCTTTGGTTTTGCCTGCATCATATTATCAGACACAGGGTCGGATCTAGTGTCACTAGTCACTCCTATGATGTCGTCGTTAAGCGTGCATGGGTGCGCATCAAGGCTGAAAAACACATGTGCTGCTTGAAAATGTCTTTCGACCTCACCTGAATTGAGTGATGACGAGCTTAGCGTTCGAGGATGAGAGCACCTCAGCTTCAGGTTTTATGGCGACGATGTTTTGCGTCAGCCTGATACATCCACAGCAGTTCATGGGTTTGTTTTGTTTACATTCTCAAGTAGTTTCATCCACCGCAAGTGCGTATATTTTCTGACCTTTGCGCACAGTCTTATAGCTACTCTGGTTATGTGCGTGGTCTATACCTTACATCTTGGCCCTGACTACGAAGCAGTGCGAAACGTTGTGGAACTGCGGCGATATTGTGCTTTCTTTAATACAGTGTGCGGGAAAATCCCCCCAAAATGTGCTTGGATGCATATATTGAAACGCCAACCTGTGCGGTGTAAGGTGGCTCACGGAAAGAGGTGACGCAAGATGAAATAGCGAGGTTCATTGGGAATCTCATTTATAGAGGGATTATTCAGATCACGGGCATCGGTCTACCTCTATTCGAACACCAGGAGACTCTTATTGCAACACAACAAAAATTTACTGAGAAAAAGTGTAAAAGTACACTTGTGTCTCACATAAAACCATGCAATGCTTCATCGCATGGCACGAGCAACGAAGCAGCACCTTGGTTCTGATTTTCTTTGTCTATGTGAAGAGAAACATTTTTGTACAACATTCATTATTTTTTATACTATTCCTGGGTCATTTATCTACAAAATGTATATTCAGAATTTTCTTTGTTTTAAATATTTTTGTCTATATAGTGTTTTTATTGCGCTGTTTTCCAGCTCGTGACCAAAAATTCTACACTTCCCTTTTTTATTTATTCTAAAATATTTTTGTTGCTCTACAACATACATTTTTTTGAAAGAGCATTTCGTTGTGTAAAGTTTGGAATGCTGCAATACGTGCTGGAGTACTTTTCCAACTGGCAAAAACGATCTTCCTGAAACATATGAAAAACAGCCATTTTCTCGCAGTAATGAAAGAGTTAAAGGGGCCCTACGGCACTATTTGAACATGTATTTTTTATCGGTTCTTCTGACGCAGTGGAACACACCGATATCGTTGCACAAATGGCAACGCCGAAATCGATGCTGTTATAATTTTAATTCACGTGAGAAACTACCTTGATTTCAAGCTACGGCGACACACATCCGCTATTTTTGTTATAAGAAGTGATGTCGGCTCATGTGACGTGACGACAAAGATTGTTCGGTTTTGATTGGCTTGACGCGATAAATAGCATTCAGTGTTTATATGGTGGTAGTTAGGCCATACAAGTGAGTGCTAAAGACAGCAAAAATGCTTTTTAGACTTTCCCAGAAATAAATTATTCCTGTTTCTAAATGATGTATTTTCAGAACAACACACACAACACTTAGCTTGCGAACGAGGCTATGGTATGCCAGCAACTAAAAGTGGAAACGCATGCCGTGTTTTCAGCGTGCAAAAAATGCGGCAGGCGGTGGGCGCCTGCATTGCCATAGAACGCGTCTTGCTAGCAAGCTGAGAAGTGACCCCGCCCAAAGCATGTGTATCTTACACAGTGTGACCGTGGGAGCGTCTGCTACCCAACGCACGTGGTTCGTAGTAACCATTCTAACGACGTTGCGAAAAGAAGCGGTAGCGAGGTATTGCGTGAAGGCCATCATGAGGTGACATTTCTGGTAAGTCGTTACAAAATGCGCTGTAATTGGAAGTGATCTTCGACGTCAGCAGGCGAGTAAAATGCAAAAGAGAATGTTTCTTGTCGTCCTCTGCTCGAGTTTTAAACTCTGAGGACTCATAGGTGTCCTTTCCGTGCACAGATTCCCATAATTCTTGTTGCATTCGTATCAGTAATCATCGCTACATGCGTTCCCATGCTAAATAAGGCTGTTCAAAAAGTATTGCAGGGCCTCTCTAAACACTAAGAAGGATGCTCAAAAAGAACATCCATGTATCCACAGGAAGAGCGCAAATTAACCTCTGTGTAACACACTTCTCGTGAGGTTCCGCTGATCTAACAGCAACATGCGGCAGACTCTTAGGCTTCTACTTTACACTTCGACCTGCGACGCCTGAAAGGGGCCTGCAAGTGGTACATTACAAATTTCTTTGCAGGCCGGTCGACCCACGCGGGGTTGCACGTGTGGGAATGTTTGTGTCTGAATGCTCTAAAAGAACACTGCAGCAAGTACAGGCAAAACACAACACGGAATGTTAATAAATTAACAACATAATAGAAACTACATGACATCCAAAGAAGAATTGCGAGAAAAAGATCATGCTCGAACTTCTGAGTTACTATGTGCGATGCAGCACACACATAAACGATTATTGAAAGGCCAGGGATAATAAAATAACAGTTGAAAAGAAAAACAATAAGTTCCATACGAACCAGTCTAGCACGTGGTTCATGTAAGGGAGTTGACGGGGTGCCGCTGATGGTCTCGCCAGCTTAGGCGGACGACGAGGGTGCCTGGTGTTGCAGCCGTCTCAATACGTTGCTCGGGACACTTCATGCTCGCTGCCTATGCGAGACTTGCGACACCGACAACCACGCTTCTCGCTGGTTGATTGTCAAGTGAGTCAAAATTTCTTCGGGGCGTATGCACCCCTCTTGCGATCATTTTCCTCGAACACATATGTGCCCCCTTCGCTGAAGGTGTAGAGAAGACGCAGCGCTGTTGATGAGTCGTTAGTGCCCGGAAGTCTCTTACTAATACAAAGGCCGCCTCTCGGCAACGAAGGGCGCGCTGGTGAGAATTCCAGACATTCCAGACAGAATTCCAGAATTCCAGACACAAGAATATTACCACGTAATATTCAAGAAAATTACAAACACGCCGTGTTCGAGACAGCTTTCAGTGTTCCAATCATTCGCAAATGCGTTTTTGTCTTTTGCGCACCAATTCACTGGTGTGGGAGACATTGCAGAGAACACAAGGTGCACAGCACTTTCACTGTCACGATAATGCGAAAGTCATATCCCGTGCACTACGTCACGGCCACACACGTGCTATAAGTAACATATAAGTAACACATTTCAAAAGCAAGGAACACGATGATTCCTTCATGTCAAATATCATGAGTATGCTTGCATTAAGTGGTATAAAAAAATCGAATATTGACATGCCTTAAAACAAAACAAAAGAAATGAAAGCATATCTAAAATCTAGATGCCCGCTTGTGCGCAGTTCAACTTATATGAGTTTGACAATATCCTGGCACAAATTACAAAACCGATAGGCTTGGACAGGCGTTCAACGCTAAAAGCTACAAGTGTCTTACAGAAATGTTGCCGCTACAACAAAGATTCTTTAACCACAGTGGACTCTCAGTAAGTGAAAATCTGTTAAACGAAACTACTGCTTAAACAGAACTATTACCTCTGCAGTGCTTTGTTTCAGGCTTGTATAATATACCAATGTTCAGCTCTCAGTAAACGAAACTCCTGTTAAATGGAACATATTTTTCCGGTCACTTTAAGTTCCATTTACTGAGAGTTTACTGTAAATGTGGAAAAACAAGAATTTAATTACGGGTCGTCCCAGACAAAGCAAGTACAAATAAACAAAATTCATGAAATATATATAGGAGACCACCAAACTTATAAACAGTCAAAAGGCTCCCCTTCTCTATGCAGCGCATGCCTCAAACAGAACAGGGGGGCGTAGAAGACTGGCGTCGTGCCTTTCATTGGTGTAAGAAGAACAGATAGATGCCTTTCCCTCCTACCACTCGATGGGCTTGGAACACGGGAACGCACTTCGCTAAAAAATGGCCCAAAACGCAAAAGCAATTTTCTTTGCGTTGTACTTGGCCGTTTGGCCCTTCTTATTTTCTTGGGTAGCTTTGCATTCTTCGTTGCTCGCTTGTTTTTGCGGCGTCTTTTTGTATCTGTACATTTTGTCATGCTCTCTTTTCGAATGTCTGCTAGCATCAGTTGCTGAGCAGAACTAGGATCAACGGTCTCAACAGCTGTATTGTCCGCCCAGTTGATGATTTGTGCTAATCACTGATACCTCGTCTAACAAACAGCTGATCCGACTCTTGAGCTGTGGAGTTGTCTTCCCCAGAGCTACAGAGCTCGCATTCCGACGTGTTATCTTCAAATTCTCGTTTCAGTCCACAATGTGCTTTAGTGCACGGCTCTGACCTGCTGTCTCTACAGGGGTTCTCGTCTGTCTGGCCGGTAGTACTATGGTCCCTAGAATATTGGGCAAGGGGCCCACCACTGGAGGTGCGAGCGCTGCAATCGCTGTGACATGCAGGGTTGGATCACGTGATCTCGCCTCGCTCTGGTGAAGGACAGCTGGCGGTTGGATGCATTGATTTTAACGGCGACTTCATGGTGTTTCCATTTTTTAACAGCATTGTATTGCTCTGACTTCATCTGTGCAGACTTCTGCAGATTACACAATGCGGAAAGTTGCAATGAACTTTACAGGCAGCGTGCCACAGTGCACTACTTACGCGATGTCACTGTCACGGCCCCTGGCAGTGCCACTGTCACCTCTCTCTTTCTTTGTTATTGTGGTTGTTATTTCTGTTATTTCGAGCCCATGGGGTTATAATGAGCACAGACCATGAATATTCACATAAAAGCAAAACGTTTGAGTTCTCGCACGGGAGCCTCGTTCACAATGGAAAATAAAAGTGCTAACAGTTCGATTATGTATACTATAAAATGGGTCTCTGAAGAGCCAAGGTATAACCCAGAAGTCCAGTTAATTTCCCCCTGTTTTATTTTTACCCTGTTCCGGTCTATTTCGTGGCCAGTTGCTTCTGCGTATTCGGGCAGTGCGTTCGACGAAACCTTCTTTCTAACACCATACATATGCTGCTCTAATCTTTGCTAAACTTATTTTTCTCGCCACGGTAACTTTTACCGTAGTCTGCGCCATCATCATTATCATTCTCCTCCCCGAGCGTCCGTCCCCATGTGTGTACCCGACCACGCGGGTTTCCATCTCTCAGTGGTGTAGCCAAGAGGTAGCTCACCCCCCCCCCCCCCCCCCAAATTTTCCTATAGTATATATGGTCGAACCTCGATATATCGAACAGCGTGGCGATCGCGAAATAGTTCGATATATTCAGAATACGATATAAAAAATCAAGTAAGAAATGCGTCACAAACTTTTAGAAAACAACCAATAAACCAATCATGGTGCAGTAAGTACTCACTTGAGGATTCAAACAAAGCATTTATTGTGTTGGCTTAAAATACTGAAGAAGGGTAGCCTGCTTTTTGTTGGAATGGCGTGTTTGACGACTGCGTCCTCAATGTAATTCAGGCGATCCATGAGGGATAAGCCGGTGCTTTCAATCACGCTGCAGTGGCGGCGCACAAGGGCCAGAGCAGCTATGACCTCAGCTGATGTAGGGAGTGGGGCATCATTAGCGCTTGCGGGATCCATCTCGGCAGCATTTTATTTGGCTGCTCAGCAGTAACTTCGGCGACGATCTCCACATCTCTCAGCTCCACGGTTGTACCAGTGCTGTCGTCACCTCCAACGAAGTCGTCGATACACATGCTTTGCGGCTCGGCACAAAGCTCTCCAGCTTGCTCCACGTTTCGGCGAGCTTGCTCTCTTCATCTGCGCATGCGAGCCCATCTTCCTCAGATTCTTCCACTGATGCCTCGTCAGTGCAGCCAGTGAAGCCCGCATGCTGAAAGCAGTAGGCTATCGTCGACTGCTTGACATTATCCCACGACACTTTCAGCATTTCGATGGCGCCCAAAAGATCGATCTTCAGGTCTTGGCCCATCCAGAGCTTGACGAGCAAAATTTCGATCAGCCGACAGTTGTAGATTGACTTAAATGTGCGAATAATGCCCTGATCCAACGGTTGCAGCTTCGAAGTGGTGTTAGGTGGCAGAAATACCACTTTGATGTTGCTCAGCTGGGCATCGGTGTGGTGTGCCGTTCAGTTGTCGACAATAAGGCATACCTTCTTTCCTTGACATGCCAAGTTCGAGTCACGTGCCTTCAGCCACTTGACGAAAATATTCCTCATCATCCACGACTTTTTGTTCCAGGCATAAGACACCGGAATATTGGGGCAGTTCCGCATGCATCTTGGAGTTTGAAACTTGCCAGTTACAAGTGGCCGCAGCTTCGTGCTTCCATCCATATTGGCAGCCAATAGGACCGTCACACGGGCCTTGCCTTGCTTGCCCACGTGGCACTGTCCCCGCGAGTGTCCAGCGTTTGTCGCGGAAGCATTTGCCAAAATAGGTCTGTCTGGTCAGAATTGATGATCTGGTTTGGCTCGTACTCTGCGAGACCTTTGGCCACTCGTAGTCAAGCCACTTCTGAAGTTCTTCTTCATTGGGATCTTCACTCTCTCCCGCCACCGTCTTCCCAACAATGTCGAAGCGAGTCTTAAATCGTTGGAGCCAGCCGCTGCTCGCACTGAAATTCTCGGTGCCGAGAATGAACGCAAAGTTCTGTGCCTTCTGTTGGAAGATCGGTTTCGATATAGGAATATTCTGGGTCCTTGCATCTATAAACCACTTGTGAAGCACCTTCTCAACATCTTGGAAGGCAGCTTTGTGTACACGCCACGCGCCGGAGTGCCGATTCTTCTCGGCCTTGGCCTTTATGTCGCCTTTGTTTTTGAGCAGAGCACTCAATGTGCTCCTTGGTATGCCAAACGCTTCTGCGACGCTCGACTTCTTCTTGCCATTCTCGACGCGCTGGATTGCTTCTAGTTTTGCAGCAAAAGTCAGAGTCGTCCGTTTCTTAGCGTTTGCAGCCATCGTTACACCACGACGTGCGACAAGTCTAAATCTACACACACGAACACAACAGGGCTATGAGCACAGTGATTGATGCGTCGACGGGGAGAAGCTAGTCCACTAAGTGCAGTGTGTCGACCTGTAGATGCTGCAATAATGCGGCGTGTGCACGCCGCTATGTTGAAGTGGCGCTTTTGGTGCCATCGATGTGTGCAGTGGTCGTAAATGCTCACTGCGCTGCCGCTAGTTTCGAGAGTGTTGCGGGAAAGCTCGCCGCCTGTCAACGGAGCGCGGGCGGTTTGTCGTGGCTGAGTTCGATATATCCATTATGCGTCAAACATTGTTCGAAATAAAAAATTAAATATGCATGTGGTTTCCAGCATGATATAAGAACCGTTCGATATAGGCAATAATTCAATATATCCGGGTTCGATATATCGAGGTTCGGCTGTAGCGCACAAAATAACGGTCGCCCACACCTGCCTGTCCGGCCCCCGTTCTAACCAAGGTGGTGCCCCCTCCGAAAAAAATTTCTGACGTGCCTGCTGTCCGCGACTTCAACTCACAGAATTCCTTGCTTATAGATTACGTCTGTAGAATGGGCCCATAGCCACTGTCACTTCCTCTTAATGTTGTTTTGATCTACAGGCGAAAACATGGTCAGCTTTGAAAACCGATTCAGCTTCGAAGAGCTGTCATGAATTATCACTCAGCGTATGAATGAAACTGAAAAAAAAACAAAACAACCTGAACATGGGCAATTTTACTGAACCATGAGATTGCCACTTGTATCACCGTACACAAGACTTCGCAGCATGCTCAAGGGCGTAAAATGATATGGCTATTTGATCGCATTTTTTAAAATCGGGATTTATCCCTTTGCTATAAGCTCTGGAACTGAACCAGTCATGCATAATTGTCACCCATGTGTGGCTAGATGGCAGACGACGGCGGCAGTCCGGCATTATGTGAAGTGTAACACTTTTCTGGGGCAGTTATTTAGCACTTCGTACAGTCAGGGAAAAAGCTGCAGCAGTATATTACTGATTTCGTTGAGTGAAGTACAAGAATAATAATAAAAAGAAGGAGACGCGAAAGCAGCTGCTAGCTGCATGCGGGAGAGCAGCGGGGCAATCCAACCACGTACGTCACAAGTATGCCTCCGCATGGTGGCGCCACGGTATGTCCTTGCGCCCAGTATGGCGAAATTCAAGCTCACTGTTATCAAGTTTGCCAAAGAAAATGGGAACCATGCCGCCGCCAAGCGCTTCAGTGAGAAGTTCTTCAACCTGTTGGCACGATTCGTATGGGAGAAAGCAGAAGAGTGTGCACTTGCTAATACAAGTTTTTTGCTGGTAAAGAAGGCCTTTTCAGTTTCGTGCGTACATTTATTTCCTCCGGTATCGCCATGTAGGGGTACCTAGTTTCTCCCAGCATTGTAGAGATGAGGTTTAAGATATGGTTCATTCGAACGAATTCGACGGAACTGAGGACGATGCGTTTTGGGAGGGTGGAGACAGCGGCCGTGACGATTGCCAGTCAGACCTCTCGATCGGTGATTGCGACTAGAACGCACGTGATCGGATCTGGCTGTTTAAAGTACGGGCTAATTCTGTTAAATTAACAAGTGCACTTTGTCTGTGTCCCAATTAATTTTTTTAATCCATATACTGAACACATTAAGACTATTTCACATTACTTTATATGCATTCGCGAAATACCTTGCATAATTTGCGCACCCCCTTCTCGGAGCCCCAACATCCGAAAAAAAAGTGCGCAATATATGCAAGTAAATGTGTTAATAGCCAACAAAAACATCCTTGTTTGTTGCCTTAGGCAAGTAATTAGACTGTGTGGGAATGAGACTTAACGCACAACTGAATTCCATCATGAGGCGGCTCTCTTTACAGGGTGACCCCAACGTGCCATCTGGCAAGGTGACGTTTGTGGTGGCGCTGCAGCACTCAATGGTGTTAACAGCACACCAGCAAGCCTCCATTTCAGCTTTGAATGCCATCGAAGTGCGTGTAAGTGACACCCGGTACAACAAGCCACCCACACCCCAACCATTCAACATCCCACAGGGATGTCATGAATGCTTTTATGAAATCCCCGAGACTTGCATTGCAAGGTGAGTGTGCCTATGACTTGTATTTGTTGCTTGTACACATTGAGCATATGCATGGTGTTTCAGATTACTCTAAGAAATTCCTAACATGTGGCTTCTAAGGGAAATTTTCTCAATAGTAAACTGGTGGATATTCATATATGGTAATATTACACTAATTAGCAGTTAATAGTGATTTAATGTAAAATCATCAATTACTTTGTGCTACATTTTGCACTTGATGAATCGTAGTGGCAGTTCAGGCCACAAAGTGTTTCCACTTGGATTGAAATCTGGGGGTGGTGTGGATATTGAGATGGATGCAATGAAACTTGTGGTAAAAATGCACTACTGTTGCAGTTAGATGTATAACAAAATGCATTTTTGTGCATTGAAGCACAATGTAAATGGAAAGCCCGTAGAACGATGAAAAATCATTGAAACAAGGAATATTGCTAGATTTGGCTCTATTTGGCTCTAGAGATAGTTCTTGACATTTAGCTTCAGCGGCGTTATAGGCAAAGTTTATGGCCTTATTGGCTGTACACTGTATAGACCAGTGTAAGGGCTGCATGCCCACTTAGCAGCCTAAATATTTAGCGTAAAGAAGTTTGAACAAGAAGGAATTGCATTGTGGGCCTTGATGTCACACATGATGTCAGCAGTGAGTGTGAACAGGAATTTCCAATGCCGGGCGGGGGGGGGGGGGGGCGACAAAATATTGTATGGTCCACTACAAATGTATGTGCTAACTCGAATGCTGTATTATTTAAAGCATCTAAAAAACAATAGGCAAATACACCTTGATTTTTTATAAATATGCACATCTCTTACTTATCATATTTAGCTTGCTTTGTCAAAAAGAAAATATTTACTTGGATATATTGTGCTTCGCCCGAGCCAGCTCACCGGCAGGGGTGCACGGAGAGATTTTTGGATGGCCACACCTGTTGCCGAGCAGGCAAGCTTAGTAACTCATACACAAGACAGGCTGCGAGTGTTAAGTCCCGTATTCTGAGGACTTGATTCTTTTCTCTGGAAGACCTTGAAGCCCGTGAACTACGGTCCTTAGAATGTTATAGGGACTGTGCCCAAACACTCGAGCCTGTTGACCGTTTGTCAAAACTGCTCGAGCAGTTGCCTCACTCTATAGACTTTATCTCCCCTTTTCTCCCGCCTTGAGAACGCACTGGTGTGACTTGGTGCCGACTATTTTCTGCGTTGGAGGTGTGCAAGGGCCAGTCGTGTCAACTTTGCCCCTTCAATTTTTGTCCGCCAAGGTGGTGTATGGTGTAGCGGTTAAGGCGAAAATGTTGAGGCCCATGCACTGTGTGATGTCAGTGCACGTTAAGGAGAGCCAGATGGTCCAAATTACTGGAGCCTTCTACTACGGCATCCCTCATAATCATATCGGGGGTTTTGGGACATGAAACCCCCAGATAATATTATTATCCACGCTGCAGCTCATCCTTGGTTGGTTTCGGAAGTTTAGGTTTTGCCATCAGCCAGATGCGCTTTCATTGTTCACTTGCGTTGTGCTACATTACATATATGACGAAATTGAAGCTTGCTGTTTGAGTTGGTCGAAGAAAACAGCAAGCGTGCCGCCGCCTAACCTTCAGCGGGAATGAGTCACATTTCGAGCATGTTCGACAGCTCAGGTCCTCCGGTATTGTCGTGTTGTGGGGCCTGGTTTCTCCCAGCATTGTAATGAAAAAGCTTTAAGAAGACTGGGCTGTCCAATGCGCTCGACGAAACCGAAGACGGTGCACTATGGAAGGGCAGTGGCAGCAGCTAAGATGGTGGTTGCCAGTTGGGCCTCTTGTCCAGTGATTCAGACTAGACTGCTCATTACTGGATCTGGCTTGTTAAATGGCATGCTAGATCTGTTAAGTGAACAAGTACGCTTCATTTCTGCTATATATAATTATTATTCTTTTTAATGTGTAGTGTACCGTGCACATTAGAAATGTGTATTGCGTGTTATTTTGGATGTGTTTGCATAGTCTATGTGTAATTTTTTTTTCCTCCTTTTCGAAGCTCTAAAATTTAAAAAATGTGCAGAAATTGTGGGAATAAATACAGTTAAACCTTGATATAATCCAATTGACAAATTACTTCAAAATTTTTTATAAACAAGTCTCATTATATGCTGTTCCAGTACAAAAATGTGAGATAGAAATGCACAAAAGCTTGAGCAGCAACAGTGATCATTGGTTCTTAGGGCGCAATGGTAGCAATCGCTGGCACGCGTGCTACTCGGCAAGCATCAGCACATGGCTTTTATACCCTTCTATGTGCTTTTAAGAGACTGTTTGAAAAGAGCATTTCTTCCTGGAGCGGCTATATTCTCTTCCACGAGCGTTTACAATGTAGAGTTAAACGATATCGGATCCAAAAACATTTGCTGCCAGTTTTAGTCGCAGTTTGTTTACTACTGCATTCATTGCTTTGCCCGTGCAGTGAAACTGATGACAGAGCAGTCTCTAGTTGCTGCTCCGTCATCAGTGACGGAGCAGCGGCTAGAGGCTACTCTGTCATCATCTAGCTGCGGCCTTAGAGATTGGCTCCAGCAACATGCCATAGCTTCTAGCTGATCACGAAGTCTACGGTCTAGCGTCCCTGCGACGGGACGCAAAACAGCTAAGCGCATGATGAGTTGACTTCCAAAGATTCGTCATTGTCACTATCAGGGATGCAACAGCTGCGCCACTTGCAGCAATTTGGTACAATTCCCCATTGTTGCGCCAAAACCATAAACATTGCTGAAATTCAGCCACGCTGCACCAAAATGCCCGACCAGCCTCGAAATTTTCTCAGTTTCACTAATTTCAGCGAGAAATAGAGGCCACACTGACCACTTGTATTTTATGCCATCAATCCATCCAAGCGCGCAGACCCTAACCCGAAATTACTGTGCAAGATATATTCTAATTATGTCGGGGCACTCGCGAGGCGCGATCGACCAGATAAAGTAACAACGCCATGCGCACATCGGTCCATTGACTACAGCGGATAACTTAAAGACAAAAATGCGTTGTTATAGCTGCCAACGCTTTGTTGGAAATATGAGCTTCCTAGTTGGCAAACACAGCTATGGCATGTTAGGTACTAGAGCTGGAAGCGCGTGCTGCGTTTTTTGCGCGCGGACAGAGTCGACGTGCTGCATACGTCAGTGTGGCCGGCAACAGCGTTGACGGCGACCATTGGGGTTGCCATAACAACTTCACATGAAAAATTTTTCTGTCGAAGTTGCATTAGCTGTGACGTCCCGGTGATAGATATCCGGCGATAGGACGCACTTTGCAAGTGAGCTGAGAATTTGTGCCTTTAACCTAACGCTATCGTGAAAAAAAATAAAGGATGGGTGGGGGGCGTAGCGATGTTGAAGATTTTCTTGGCCTTGTTTTAACCCGTGCAGAACGCTGCTTAAGCTATCTTCACCGTAGTACAGGAGTGCCCTGCGAAAAAACGTATTATGATTTGGAAGGGGCTGTTAGCATTAGTCACGGGACACTGCACATATTCAACTAGGCATGCATGTATACGCCGCATAATAATTGTGAATAACGCCAACATCTTCAACCACACGTGATGCTAACTTTCTCACCGTAGCTAGCAAGTTTTGATTTGGCTGGCACATTTTACGATAGCATGCTAGTGCATCATGGCTGGAGTGCTCATTTTCAATAACTGCTGCCATGTTTGAGTGTTGTGGCATTGCACACTCATTTCACCCAGTCAAAGTGATGCTACTGAGTGCTGCACTTACTGTGGATGAGACCTTAGTCAAGCACCACGATCATAGATAGTATCCTCACATTACTGAGAGCATGTGCTTGGCCACATAGTCAAGACGAAACTACTGAGTGCCATAACTACTGCGGAACAAATCTGGCCCTCGCGTAGTTTCGTTGATGTGCAGTCACGGATGGTGACCACACACTACTGAAAGCATGCTATAAAAATTGTACCGCTTGTTGTGGCTACTCTGGACAAAAATGCGTTTGCTGCTATCACATATAGTGCATGTGTATTGCTGCATGTGTATGTGTATTGTGCATGTGTATTGCAATACACATGCATGTGCCCATGCATGTGTATTGCTGAAGTCTTTAGAACCAATAAGATGTTTGAGAATATTGACCTAATTTTTCTGAAGGTACTCAACTAACACTTGTTACACATTGTTGTTAATGCAAATAGACGTAAAGTGTTCTTACCTGTCGTTACCGTATGGTTCACACATTTGATGGTGGTGATGTCAACTGCACTACCTTGTTTTGGTTCTCCGCAAGTGCCTTTTCACTACTTTGCATCGCACCTTTCCAGTGCTTCGCACTCACCGTGCTCTAAGAATTGCTCAAATGAACCTGTCTGCAGTCAGATATGACCTAATTTTATGAGGTTTTGATAGTGATCAGCTTACTGTAGTCTGTTGCCTACAAGCGATTTACAAAAATAATAGCTAATAGAATTGAGATGACATTAGAGTTCAATAAACTGAAGGACCAAGCAGGATTTCGTACAGGCTGCTCAACAATAGACCATATTCATACTATGAATCAGGGGATATAAGTATGTGCAGAATACAATCTCAGGCGACCACCATTTTGCCATGGTGTGTGTGATGTCATGTGGAGGAAGGAGTAGAGCCGCCATTTTCTACTCAAGTTTAATTCACTGCAAATCGTTCAATTTCATCGCCAAGCTGAAGAAATCTAAATTGTCTTGATTTTGTGTAGTTGATCTTTGAACAACATCGTTTACCGGAATGCAGATGAGCACACAGCTGCTTGCTTGTTAGTGTGCCAGTGTTGCTTGGCCGAACTTTCGGACAGCTCATGTGTTTATAATATATTCAATGATAAATTAATTGCTCGACCAAATGCACTAAACTTTCATCAGCTTATTTGTGAATGGGGAAGGATTAACCCGCATAACACAGATTGTGGTCTAAAATTGGGTGTCATGTACCCTTTAATGATTTATGCGGCAGATTGCACTCATCGTGTCCTTGCATCTTTCTTGCTCTGCCTTCTCGCACAATTACCGCATTTGTTCTCCCTGTGTTTGCTTATTGACAACTTGTCATAGATTCTCATGTGACCACCTATGTTGACTGTATGGTCGGAACAGTGGGACACTGCAGGTCATGGCTATCTTCACGAACTTCTCGCTTGGGCAGGATTGTGTTGGTGACAAATAAAGTGCCACGAAAGCTTTCTGACAATTTTAGGTTTCAAAGAGCTGAAAAATCTTTCATGATTTCATGAACTTCCCTAATTAATGGAATAATTATGGCTCGGTTATCAGTTTACTAAATCACGTTTTGATGCTAGAATAAAGTCTGAAGGACTACTTAGGTATTGGAAACTGGTATTTATTGTTTGCTTCCTGTGCCTAAGTTGCCATAGGTTCATCCTCTAAAAAACTGCCGAAATGTTAGCTGGCAGTCTTAGCTGGCAGTCTTGCTTGGTTTTACCGTATTATTTTTCAGGACTTTTATGTGACATTCTAAACATCTTTAATTGCATCTCACTGGCTTCGCTTCTGTGGTGTGGCTTTCTTTGAGCAAGTGCACCAGTGTTGCAGAATGCTCGCTTCCATTCCATCGCGATTCCATTCTGGGCAAGTGAAACTTGCTGCAATTTCATTCCTTTCAGTTCATAGAATGAAAAAGCGTAGCACATTCCCACTCCAGCAATGGTCGGGCAGTTCAATTCCATTCCTGTAATACCACAACGTAGGAAAAGCATTTTGATAGTTTAATCGAGTTAAGAATGACCACCCCTTAAAGCTGACGTCATTAAATGCATTCAGAACTGCAAAAGTATGCAAAACACATTACCAACTACTAAGGCCGAGGGATAGTAGCTTGGTGTCATATCTCATGCAGTTTCGGGCAAAAATTCTCATGTGTCTAGACAAGGAGCACAGTATTGCAAAAGGTTGGGCGTTTGGGGTAGTATGAGGTGAGACAGTATGCAAGCTGGTATACGAAAGCTTGCAGCGAATCCCGTATTTACTCGCGTAATGAACTCAGCTTTTTTTCTCTAAAAGTTGACGCCAATTTGGGGGAAGGGCTCATTACGCGGAAGAAAAAAAAAGTCACTGGAGTTATTAACAGCGAAAATGTCGCGTGACAGCTTTGCTTGTTTTGGCCTGAGAAATGCTTGACAAATCTTTTTTGTAGCCAGCTCTTTCTGTTTCCTCCTGTAATGAAACTGTACGAATCGATGTCAAAGTGTTGTCCAGCTGCTCGGTTCCCATACCACAGCGCATGTTGTTTATAACCCGCCGTGTAGCTAGCGCATCGACGGAACACAATGACAAAAGTTCACAATGACAAACCCGAGAACAAAACGCAGCATCAGATGGTGGCACACAAACGTTGCGTTAAACGTTGCGGGTGCACGACGCGCCATCGTTGCGGTTGCACTTTGCACGGTCTTCGGGATGGGAGGTGCGTGACCTGTTTCTATGCCACACGTTCACCATTACGAAGGCCATGTGCTTTGTTTTTGTGCCGCTGTCACTATCAGCATAGGGGTTTCTCCTCCATTTGACAGATGGCACTTTGCCCCAAAAGGCGTGACTTTCAAATTTTGATTAACGTCGACGGCACTCGTGCTGCTCGCAACTGTTTAGCATGGTTGCAAAACTATGTTTTGACTTTTAATGTGTTGTTATTTTGTGATATAATGGCTTGATTTAACATTGTTTCAATGGTCAATCGCAGTGGCTATCATACCGAAATAAAATGAAGCGATAAATTTAAAAAGTTTTGTTTTTCCGAGGACCAAGGTGAGGCATGGGTTCATTATGCAAGTGGGTTCAATACGCAAGTAATTACGGTACAAGCATCGCATCAGCATCAAATACGCGTTGCAAACTAGAGAACCGTTCTGTGAATACGTGTCCGAGTTGCTGATAGTGGCAGAAACAAAAGCAAAGTGAAGTGTGTGGAGACAGCAGGTGGCTGGCGCACCACAGAAGAAAAAAAAAATCGCTATTCGTAAGGGGAGGAGGTATGCCGCTGCCATTTCATTCGACGGATACCAGCAGCATAGCGCGGCGGTTACGCGAAGAATAGAGACATACTTCGGAGCAACACAGTC
Source organism: Rhipicephalus microplus (assembly GCF_043290135.1). Lineage (NCBI taxonomy): Eukaryota > Metazoa > Arthropoda > Arachnida > Ixodida > Ixodidae > Rhipicephalus > Rhipicephalus microplus. Next base: position 140,522,735 of record NC_134710.1, read on the forward strand.
TGTATGAGAACAGCATTATAGTAGGTGCTTTGCTTGTATATATACCATGATTGTAAGCAGCCAAGCCATTTTACATATACTGCTTATTGTTAAGTTTGAGACTCTGACTTACGAATGTTCGAAGTTTGAAAACTGTGCGTAGACGAAAAACGTGCTCTATTTTCGGAGAAAGATGTAATTTCATTTTGTGCGAAAGGTGCTTAATTTTATTTCCCGTTCCATTCCCTCCAAGTGTTGTCTTCATTCCCATTCCATTTTGAAGTCATAAAAATGAGGAATGATTTCGTAATTATTCTAATTCCGGAGTGGCAACTCCGCAACACTGAAGTGTGACAATCGCTCCTGAACTCACGGACTTTCTTTATTACTAGTACTTGATTACTCCTGGTTCGTAATTATTGCCTTCATGGGCAACACAAAGGCTAGAGGCCTGTGTACTGAGAATAATGTGCACATAAAGGAATCTCAGGTGGTCGAAATTTTTGGTGCTCCGCTCTGCGGCCTGCCTCATAATAATCGGATGGTTGTCTTGGCCTGTAAGACTGCAGAAATTATTCTTATTGAATGGGCAACTCCCGATTGGGATAACCAAGGGGAGCTTTTTTTCTGCAGGATGGTGTGTGAAATAAGATGAAAATTCTGCATGTTTTTGTTTTAATTATTGAATTTGTCCTGTCAATTCACCCTCCTTAAGAAAATCTAAATAATAATAAAGGATGAGTATGCTTTAACCGGAAAATTCAGTTTGACAGAGCCTTATTGGTAAAAAAAAAAAAAAAGTTGAATGAATTCAAAAGAACACCAACCAAAAACCAAGAAGGGGAAGCATTTAGTGAAGAAAATAAAAGGCAATTGTGGCTACCATGTGCAAACCTTTTTTTGAGCAAGCCTTATGTGTAGGATCTAGAACTTGTTTAATTGTTTTAATTAATATTCCTAATTAACAACATTGGTGCACAAGTGTCTAATACAGTGAGTCATTAGCATTTCAGAATTGACACTGTCATTTGTTTTTTGAAAGGCGTGGCAAGTTCTTGCTTGTAACTTCTTGATGCAGGTACCACGGCATGGGCCAAGTTGCTGGTCATGGTTACAGAAACCCATCCTACTCACGAGGTCACTGGGTTGTCTTCAATGAGGACCTCTTTGGCTTCCTCTGGCTAGAGCTGCTTTCATTAAGCATGTTCCACAGAGTTAAAGAGGACCTTGCTTAGAAAGTCCCCTCCCTTGCAATGCTACTGGAATGATCTGTGTTGGCATTGGTCTGCTACATTCTTGCCAAGGATTGCGAACCAAAGCGACACTGCATGGTTGTCATTGTGAAGAATATTAAGAAGCCATGCAGTGCGGTTGTATTGAACATCAGGGAAAGTCGCATAGCAAGGTGGCACAGTTTTGTTAAGATTGTTCAGAGGGGTGTCACTCTGGCATTCAGAGGGCAGTTTTTGCCTTATTATGGAAAGGTCATGTGTTGAGTGTAGTGCTCAAAAAGCAATGGCACTGCCTTACTGATAACCCTGTTCACGTGTGCAATGCCACACATTACAGGTGTGGTTTTATTGAACTCTGGTCATCTTCTTTTTTTGTGTGTGCTTTTTTTAGGTTTTGAGATCTGGGAGGTACCCATCAGGAGCAATGACCCACTGTTGCTATACTATGTGCATTTTCAAGAAAACAGATGTTGGTATAGAGCACTGGGCCATTTGGGGGATGCTGGTTTTACTAATTTTTAGCTTTGCCTCTTTTACAAGTGATACTATGTGAGCTTACATGGTACAAAAATTGATGTGGTCAACTTATGTTACCAGAAGCCTGTGGGAGTTTGTGTAAAGTGTTGTTCATGGATTATCCGCTATTTCAGGCCTTTGTTTATCAGGAGAAAAGATCAAAGAGTGTGTACATACATACTGTATATTACATACACATACATATATTTTTTGTGGTCTGTTGTGATCAGCCTATAGTGTGATGTTTATGATCTCTTGCAACGTCTAGCCATGTTCTTTCTTTTTATTGTTGGTATTGTGAGTGAATATACAGAACAAGGAAGGCTTTAATGACTGTGGTTTTATGTTGCAATACCAGTCACTCTCGTACAGAACACTTCAGCCAGGCAGTGTGATATTAACCAGCACCTTTAAGACTGATTTAACTTCATGCATCTAAAAACATTTAGCATATGGCACCATATGCTTATCAAGAGGCTTTTTGAGCATAATGCCATTTCATGGATGTTTCCATCAGTGTCTGTAAATTGCCCGTTTTATGTACTTCTGTGGAATTGCAGTTGTGTAGACCAATATTGACCTGAACACGTGCTTGCACTTAGTGCTGCTGCACTTACTAAATGTGTGAATCAGTGCTTCTAAATGTGCATGATTAGCTGTCAACATTTGCTAGAATTGGGGCTCAAATACGGGTACTGAAGGGGCATTGAAATGACTTTTTATATACAAAATGAAGGTAGACATATTTGATAAAATAAAACATGAAACTTTGGTAATGTTAGTCAAGTATTTTGTCATGAGACATTGAGTTTAATGAATGGGAAGAATAAGAGGACATTTAAGAATTTAACACAATGATGCATAGTTATATGTCCACAGTTACCCTAGCACACATTATCTATTAAAAAATAAAGAAGAAAATGCAAATAGTACAAAAGTATGAGGAAAATCAGTCGATGTAAAAGAGCATTTTGTACCTTTTGAAATGACTGAAGATGTGTGGGTATTTAGAAGACTTCTTGTTTGCTGGACTCTGTGAGTTTCCTGCTTGAGTGCAGTGTTGCTGTCATTAGCTCTCTCATGGTCATTGTTTCCTATAGTGTGAAATTGTGCGAGTTAAGTGTGGCCAAAGCGATGTCTTCGCAAACAATTATGTGGCCGACTAAGGTTGCAATATTTTGTGTAGAAACGTGAAGGAGTGTATTAGAAAATGGAGGACACCTTCTAATACCTTTTGCATAACTAGCAATGTGTATCTGTTGCTGTTATTTGTATATTGTGCTGATCTATGAGTATTTATAACCCAAATACCGTTTTGTAGTGCTGTGATACTCAATTTTTAAACAGTTTTTGTTGTAATCATAGCAACCACGTTTTATCATAAGCATCTTTTAACTTTTGTACATTGTGCTGATCTATGAGTATTTACAAGCCGAATGCCATTTTGTAGTGCTGTGATACTCAATTTTCTAAACGGTTTTTGTTGTAATCATAGCAACCACGTTTAGTCATAGGCATCTTTTAACTTCTACTGTGTTTTTGATAATGCAAAGCTTTTTAAATGTGCAATTAGATTGTGATATGTTTTTTTATTACGTATATTTAAGGATGGGGCACACTCGAGTGTAGTATTGGTCTTTGTGCTCCTGTATGTTGTCAGCACTATTCTTTAGCTTGTGCTTTGTTTCGGGTTGAACTTGTGTTTGTTTTGTCTGAATATTGCACAGAAAATTTGCAATATGGGGTGTTTAAAAGAACACTAGGTTGGTGTGTATTGCTTACTTGAAAAAAGAAGCGCAACATTTTGTTTGGATTCATGTGTGTGTTCTATGTTTTGTTTGCTCAACAATCTTATTCATGTTTAAAGTATGGACGCAGTCTTTATAGAGCTCTGCACAGTTTTCAGTTTGATTACAATTGCTCTGGTCTTTCCTTTTATGCTTTTCAGTGATCAGAAGGTTATACATGTGTATAATATTGAATAAAATTTTTATGAATTAAAGTGTCTATACTCTGTTGTGTGGGATCGCAGTTATGGCCATATTTAGACCTCTGTTGCTTATGGCAATTTTCAGTGATTGTGTAATTGGCTGTGGCTGCAGTTACTTGCGGCCACTTGCCATCTGCATAGGGTACGCATAAGGGTTCTTTGGGCTTCTTAATGCGTTTTGGGCAAGGCGTTGCAGCTGTGGTTCTGGCAGGCATGAAGTTTTCTGTCTGAGCATGTTAATGGGACACTGAATAAGAAAAAAAATTTTTTTGTGTGTATTAGTAAAGGACAATTCCAGTCGTGGAGATGCCACTTTGAGGTTCTCTCACCAAACACCATGACGTCATAAATTTTGATGGCATTTACGAGGTCGCTCATAGTTCCTAATCGGCGTAAATGAAGTACATTGTCATCTGTTGGGGTCATAGAAGCAACATAGGAAGTTTTGGAAATTTTCGTAGAGTTAGATGTTATAAAAATAAAAAAAACGTATATTTTGAAATTCGTGACATCGCGTGCAGAGATTTGTAGTGCAGAATTTAAAATTGAAACTTCAATTTATATTTTTTTCCTGAAATAATGAACTTATGACTACATTAGAATTCTCAGAGTGGAGTTTATCAATCTAAACCAAGTCATTGTTTCACTTTTGTATCCCTTTAACTGAATGTGCTTTTTATTATTTAGTAACACTGTAGGCCAATACTTCAGCTGAAACGAGGAGGGTCATTACAGCAATGAAAAAGAAAATACAGGCATGCACAAACAATGCTGCATATTATTAACATGGTGTATAAAAGTGAGGATGAATTGCATTTCATTGCTACATTCACCGAAATGGTTTTTCAAAGCAGCCATGAAGTTAGACTCAAATACAGTATACTCTCAATGAATGAAACCTGGAGGGACAAGGAATATGTGTTTCATTTATTTAACAAGAGCTCCATTTAATGAGAGATGAACATGCCTAAGAATTCACGTAAAAATCAATCATGCTAAAAGAAGTCGTTTCATTTAAGCAAGAGTTATATTTAAGAGATTTCCGGTTATTGAGAGTTTTCTGTACACCAATGGGAAGGGCATCCCTCTTTTTCATCATTAGAGGGAAGAAAATATAGTTAGCGTTTATTCGAGCGACAATTGGTACAAGGAAATGTTAGAGACTTTGTGTTGTTGTTCTCATAGTGGGCCAACTCTCAGAAAAGGGTAATGTCATATTTTTTCCAGCAGTAGCATTGTGTAGAACAAGAAGGCAATTTTTGTTTATGGTCGCAGTGCCTATATCAGTTTTGTAAGATTAATGAAGTTAAACAATCTCCTGATATAATTTTTTGTCTATAAATCTTGCCGCTTTTCTCTGGACTCGCTTCCATTATGTACAGTCTAAGTTCCACAAGGTCCTTCTTAGTATGTGTGTGTTAAGCTCTAGCAGCATATATCTATTTAGATTGCAACATTGCACTTTTAATATTTTGGTTTTTATAGACACATGTTTGGCTTCCTCATTAACAACCATGGTTTCTTAAGTGCCACTGAGTAGATCTGTGTTGACCATGTGGCAAGAGTAGTGCCAAGGTAGTTGTAATTTTTGTGTTTGTGGCAGTTCTGTTTTCAAGCTGGTAATGAAATTTTTGGGGTTTTTTTCTGGTTATGCATAAAACTATTGGTTTTTCCACTCTGAGCTGCATTTACTAATTAAAAGAAGTTATAAATTGCTACTAAGCATCTCTGCAACACTTTCATGATCGTCATGGGACGCAATGTGCTATGTGCACTTCAGGAGTAACTTAAGGCAGTGTGAGGATCATTATTGTTTCTAATTTATGTTAATGACGTGATTGACAGTATTTCTGTTAGTGTGTGAATTCAGTTATAAGCGGATGACAGTGACAACGATAAACATGATGGTGGGGGAGAGGGCCCGAAAAGAAACCTTTGTTGTCCCGAAAAGAAGAAAGAAGCGTCTGTGCTGCGCCGAATGCTGCCTCCTATCTCGTATTGCAAATTCACATGGCAGCCACTTTTTCGTCGAAGTTTATTGTCTTCGTTTCTTTCTTTCGCCCCCCCTGTTTTAATGGTACCATCCAACTATCGCTTCTTAATGTCCATCGTAGTCACCGATAGCCTGTTCAAGCGACCTTCGTGCGTGAGAAGCCTTCGCTAATTCGTTCAACTTACATTTGAGGGCACTCAAAGTGCCGCGCGTTAGGCGGCAATCACTTGGTATTTTTTTAATTTTACGCACTTTCAGCATACCCTGGAAAAAATATAACCAGTGTTGTTATCTTACAGTAACTTGAAAATTTTGTTATTTCTGGATAAGAACTACAAGTCTTGTATTGGATTTTTTCTCTAGAGTCAGCATTGAAAAAGTTCATTAAGCAATATTTTTAATTACCGTGCTTGGTGGATCAAAAAAATATTCTGACGTGCTACGTACAGCTAAGAACAATACTGCGCTAGCTGGAGATGCGTAGCACTCATTTTTAATTTTTTATTGATTAGTGCTCTTTAGCTGAAACACCCTGTATATAGATACGTATACGATGGCTGACGTCGACACCGGCGGCAAAATTAAGCCGAGAGTATCTATATAATTGCTGTCGCAATAAAGATGTCAGATATTCATACTCCCAATGCGAAAACTTTGTATTGATGTAATTTTGTTTGATTACCAGACATTTTGACACTACGAACTCTGCATGCAGCCGTGCGACGCCCGTTGGCTGCATCGTAATGGCGCACGCCGTAGCAGATGACGATGATATCTCCACCCTGCATGACGGCGGGGCGGAGTGCGGCGACACGCGTTTGCATGGTTGGGTAGGCAATGCCACGGGACCCCAAGAGCGTGCGTACCTAGCACTAAAACTTTCTAATAGGGAGTTTTCGAATACGGGCCCCAAAGCCCTTTGCTCATGTATGCTTTGGATAAAGCAGGAGCGAAGAGTTTTCGAATAGGGCCTGTGGCGCTTCGGATATGGCACTTCAGTGCGTGCCATAACGTTTGCTGATGTTTGCTGCCTTAACGTTTGTTTTCCATTACTTTCGTTTTCTGCAGATTATTTTAAGATCTATCTTTCTGCTCTCATTGTCTAACTCCGTAATCATGAGCTGCAATTCGTCCCCTGAGTTACTCAGCAATGCAAAGTCATCGGCGAAGCGCAGGCGACTAATAAACTCATTAACTCGTATCCCTAACTCTTACCGTTCTAGGCCTCTGAAAACCTCCTGCAAGCACGCGGTAAATAGCATGTGAGAGATCTTATCTGTATCGTGTTCAACGCAATGAAACGAGGCCACACGTTGCTGAGCAAGGAAATCCTTTATTCGTGCCGCTTATGCAGCTGCGTGGGCAGCGAGGAAAAGGGAAAAGCCAGGGAAGGAGGTGGCAAACAGTAGGTGCGCACATGCACGATAGCCTGGTCTGATACATCTTCATACAGTTGAGACACTTGCTTGTAATCATAGCCCCTCGCAGATATACAACAAAGCAATACAAAGTTCACTAGCACAGCTGACGAAATTTTTCATCGTACTGAAGGCGTTTCGGTTCCGTCCGGGAGTGGTTTCAATTCAGATGGGTGTCCGGGTGATCCTGTTTGCTCTGTTCCTCCAGGAAGCCTGGTGCTTTGTGGATCAGCCACCGCTGCGGGGTTCGAACCGTTTCCTGGTTTCAAGCCTTCGACAGGTGGTTCCAAGCTATCTGGCGGCTTACAGTCTTCCAGGCCGTTCTTGTGTGCGTTCTCGTTTGCACATCGTTCGTGTGTTCGCAGCAACGGTTGCCAATTTCGCCTCAGCTGCTTGCACTTTCCGTTTTGACCAGATATGAACGTGGTGCCACCTCCTTAAAGGGACACTAAAGTCAACTATTAAGTCGACGTTGATTGTTGAAATGGCAGTCCAGAAACCTCGTAGTGTTACTTTTGGGCCAAGGCCTATTTTGAAATAAAATCACGTTTTAGCGGTCCGCATCGGGTTAGCACACTTCCAGTTAGCCGCCTCAAGAAGCGGACCGACCGGACAGACTCATGTTACAGTGGCTAGAATAGGAAAGTGTGATTAGCGGCAAGCGGCGCCTACGGAGCGCACTGAAGCATCCGAGGAGCATCGTGGGGACGCGCGCAGTCGTTTATAGGTTGTTAGCACGTTTCCGACAGTTTCGTCGGCCGCGTTTGTCCTCGTTTTTTTTTTTTAATTGCGGTTGCACTCTGACACCAATGCTTCTGTATGCACTCTCATGGTGCGAAAACAAAGCCATTGCTTCGTCCCGGGGTTCACTACAGGCTACAAGTCAGCTAAAAAGAAGCATGCGTTGTTCGGCGCTCCAAAGGACGAAGCTCTGTTAGCGAAGTGACTGAGAGCGATCCCGCTCACTGACAAGCGGCTTCAAGGAAACTCGGCTGTGTGCGAGCTGCACTTCGGCGAGAGGTACATCTCCCGGCACTTAGAGCACACTGTGAATGGCGAAATTGTCCGCATGGAAAGGGGTAGGCCCATATGCGTGCTTGCCGTTATGGGGGGGGGGGGGGGGGCGAAGGTTCATTGCACTACCAGCATTGATGTACGCACAACCAGCATTGCACATCAGGCACTACCAGCATTGATGTACGCAGATGATATAGTGCTAATGGCCGACAGCAAGGAAGATTTGCAGAGATTGGTGGGCATCTGCGGTAATGAGGGAGATAGGTTAGATTTCAGATTCAGTAAGGAAAAATCAGCAGTCATGATTTTTAATGACAACGAAGGTAGTGAGCTTAGAATACAGGAGGTCACGCTAGAGATAACAGATAAATACAAATATCTGGGCGTATGGATAAACAATGGGGCCGAGTACCTAAGATACACGAAATATACGTGTCGACTAAAGGTAACAGGAATGCAGCTGTATTGAAAAACAGGGCACTGTGGAATTACAATAGGTATGATGTGAGGGGAATATGGAAAAGGGGTCATGGTTCCTGGTCTGACGTTCGGTAATGTGGTCTTGTGCATGGGATCAGAAGTTCAAGCAAGATTAGAAATTAAGCAACGTGGAATAGGTAGGCTTGCCTTAGGAGCTCACGGGAATACGCCAAATCAGGGAGTACAAGGTGATATGGGATGGACATCATTTGAGGGCAGGGAAGGTAGCAGCAAGATAAAATTTGAGAAGCGATTGAGAGAAAAGGGGGAGTAGCGTTGGGCTAGGAAGGTTTTCAGCTACTCATACCTGAAGAATGTCGATGCAAATGGCGGAAGCGAACCAGGAAATTGACTGGTAAATACTTAGAAAACAGCAGGTGGCCAAACCAAAAAGAACTATCGGTTAAGAAGAAAGTGAAGGAAACGGAGACTGACATGTGGAGAATGGGCATGATTAAGAATTCCGCACTAGAGATCTATCGAACTTTTAAGCAGGAAATTGCCAAGGAAAGGATCAATGATAATACTCGGGGTAGTTCTCTACTGTTTGAGGCCAGGACGGGAGTACTGCGAACCAAGACATATCGGGCCAAATACGAAGAGGTAGACACGGTATGCAGTGCGTGTGGAGAGGAAGAAGAAACTGCGGAACACTTGACAATGTTCTGTAAAGGGCTTCACCCTATAGTTCAGGATGATGGTGCTGAGTTTTCAAACAACTGGGGTTTAGGGACAGTGAGGGCAAAATAGACTTTAAGCGGGTAGAATTAACTAGAAGGAGGTTATCTGATTGGTGGCTAAAGTCAAGGCACGAGTGAAAATTAAACCCTTCACTGCAAAGTACGAATCCTCAAACTCACTATTTAAGGGAAAAAAATAAATCTAGTTTGTTTCATTAAGTATTGTGGCTTGGTGGCGCGAGCCACCGCCCAATCTAAAGGGTACAGCCATATCCATCCATCAATCCATCCAACGTCCCACAAGGCCTTGATGTACTGCGCAGACACGGGAATCAACCACGCACGCGGGCAATGTGAAACATTTAAAAAAATATATTTTTTTGCTCGTGCATAGCCTTAAATTGGACCAAGAAATTATGTTAACCAACTTCTGGAAAACAGGACGCCTACGCGGGTGCGCGACTGAACTGAAATATCGTCAGGTCGACAGGATGCCGAAAGTGTCGGCATCCTGTCGGCATCCTGTCGACAGGATGCCGACAGGTTGCCACTTCTCTCTAATTTGGCCTCTAATCCTCGTAGGTACATCATGAATAATAAGGGTGACAGGGGACACCTCTGCCTAAGCCCCCGTTTTACCTCTGCAGGCTTGGATACCTGTTTTTCTCACTTTATAACTACCTTGTTACCTTTACAGATATCCTTTAAAAGATTAGTGACTACATGTTCCATGCCTAGTGTGTCCAGTATTCCCCACAATTCTTCTTGAACCACGCTATCGTACGCTCCCTTGATATCCAAAAATGCTAGCCACAGGGGCCTGTGTTCCTTTTCTGCTATTTCGATGCACTGCGTCAGTGAGAACAGATTGTCTTCCAACCTCCTGTGTTTCCGAAACCCATTCTGCAGTTCCCTCAGCACCCCCTCATCCTCTATCCATACCTGCAGTCTTTCCTTTATAATCTGCATCGCCATCCTGTAGACCACTGATGTCACTTTTATAGGACGGTAGTTGTTTATGTCAGCTTTGTCCCCATTTCCTTTATACATCATGCTCATCCTGCTAAGTTTCCATCCATCGGGAACTTCACCATCGATTATTATTTTGCTCACTGCCTCTCTCAAAGCCTGCTTAGACTTCGGACCCAATGTCTTTATCAGCATAATTGGAACGCCATCTGGGCCTGTTGATCTACTACTAGGAACCCTTTTCTCTGCCCTTTCCCACTCTCGTTGTGAAAATGAAGCCATTGCACCACTTGATTCGTCCTTGTCTATTGTGGTGCATAAAGTACTTCTTTGTTGAAATTTTTCTGTCACCCTTGTTCTTATATATTCAATAGCTTCGTCCCCTTCTAGCCTAGCACCTTGGGCTGTAGGTATAAACCTCTGTTTTAGGCTCGTCTCTTTTCTTAGGGAGTTTAGATGGTTCCAAAATTTCGAAGCTGCCTCTCTATCTTTTTTATGTACTTCTGCCAGCCACTGAGCTCCCTTTCTTCTAATCTTTTCATTGATCAGAAGGGATGCATCCCTTCTACAGCTTAGAAAGGTTTCCCATTTTCTTTCAACATCATCTGTCGGTTCACTCCGCTGCTTTGCATGTCTGTGTTTCCTAGAGGCTTCCTGACGTTTTGCTATGGCTCTCTTAACTTCCTCATCCCACCAACTTTTGGGTTTGTGACTTTTTTTTCGGGGTGACTTGTCACGCGTCTTAGCAAGCTCTAGCTCAAAGAGTCTAATTAGATTCGTGTATGTCCACACCGTTTTATTATCCTCCGTGATTACTTTCTCAATTTGTTTAGTGGCTATTTCAATTTGCCTTTCTGGATAAAAATGTTCCTGTAGTTGCTCATCTTGTCTCCTTCCCACTTTCACTGCTCTTCCAAAACTTAGCTTGATACGTTTGTGATCACTACCCAGACTTCTGGAGCCACCTTCGTCTATGTGCATTCCCCAGAGGTTATCATACATCCTATGTGACATCAGTGCATAATCTATCGTCGACTGCAGCCTTCCTACCTCCCATGTTATTTGCCCTTCACACTTCTCGGTACTATTGCAAATGATCGAATCAAGCCTTTCACACATATCCATGATAATTTTGCCTGTTGGGTCGGTATACCCATCTATATCTTCTATGTGCGCATTCATGTCTCCTAGTATAATTATTTCGCACTCTCTTCCGAACTCCTGAATGTCCTTTGATATACACTCTACCGTTGCCTGGTTTTCCTCTCTGGCCTTTGCTCCCGTCCACAAGTACACGAAACCAAGGAGAGTCATTTGACCTGCCACTTTCCCTTTTAGCCATAAATGTTCCTTGCACTCCTGCTTGGCCCTTTGCCAGTCTGTACTTTTATGAATGAATGTCCCAATACCCCCCCCCCCCCCCCTTTCTGCTGCCTTCTGTTCTATTACAATATTCCTACGCGTAGTCCGGATTGTTCGGAGGTTGTTCCATGTCCCTGAGATGTGTTTCTACAAAACCGTATACCATCGGCCTCCCTTCCCTTAACTGTTCTTCTATCTCTTCCCACTTTAGCCTGTTCCTACCACCCTGCATGTTAATATACCCTATGTCTGAATTGGCTCGGCGCTTGTGGCTACGTCCATTTATGCCCCGGACTCTACCTATCTGAGATGACGCTGGCAAACGTGCAAACGTTTGCCAGCGCCATCTGGCGGTTTCCTCCCAAGGCGTTACGCGCTGGCCAGCGCGTTCATCACACTTTCCTATTCTAGTCACTGTACTCGGGTCACTGTTGCCGTGCACAACATTGCCCGGCTTTACTGCGATAGTAGCAGACCTAAAGCAGCGGGAGCCACAGCAGTAACAAAGGTCATTAATCCGCCATTGGCTTTGAGATTGCAGACGTTTTTGTTTCAACTGCGCCCGTCTAGATGGCATTACCTGTCCCATGTAACCACGCGAAAATTGAATTTTTGATTCACTTGCGCGATTTCAAATAGTAACGTCCGGCGGTTCTTTTTTCCATGAATCGAACAGAAATGAACAAGCAGTACTTTCTTGCGTCTCTTGATGCACGGAAGATTGTTTAATTAGTGCAGTTAGGTCGATTACCAGTGATGAATTGTAAGCGGTCCGTATGATGTCATCGGGATCATTTTGAAAATGTCCTACTGCAGCTTTCGTGCATTTACCTTGATTTCTCGGTAAGTAGGGCACTGCTGTTGATAGTATTGTCATTTTAGGTGTGGTCATACATTGAGCTCTTACTCAAAAGTACCGTTGCTTTGCGAGACCAGTTTCCATTCTTCATCCGAGCAATGTTGCCTGCATCCGAGGGCAATAGTGGATTACCTTGAAGTGATTGCTGGTGTTTTGATACCAGGCATTCCCCATCGGCGTTGAAGTCTGGAACCGTTGACCGAATGCGACGACCCTGCAGCAGCTCTACGGGCGACTGTCCATCTTCTAATGGAAAAAATCGATAAGCCAGAAGGCCCAGCCAAAAATCTTCACGACCCTCTGTAGTTTTCTTGAGAATTCGTTTCAGAGTCTGTACGCCCTTTTCAGCTAAGCCGTTTGAGCGGTGAAAAGTCATACCATTTGGCAAAGGCAGCGAACTCACCCAAAGAAAAGTGGAGCCCATTATCTGTGCAGACTTGCGCTGGAATGCCATAGCGAGAAAACGCAGCAGATATCTTCGAAATCGTTTCCGCTGCTGTCGAGCCCACCAGTCTTTCAACATCTGGAAAGTTCGACTGGTTGTCATATACCACGACACGAGTCCCCTGCAAACTGAAACAAGTCCATTCCGACCCGGTACCATGGTCGTTTTGGTGTAGGCCGTCGTAGCAGGGGTTCACTGGGGTGGCTGTAGGCGCATTTTCAACACACTTGGCATTTTCGTGCTAGGTCCTCAATTTCACTACCGAGGCTTGGCCAAAAAATTAACTAGCCTGCATGCCCTGGCCTTGCATTTGTTCTGTTCCATGTGACCCTCGTGTATTCGCCCAGAATTTCTTCTATCGTGGTTTTTGGCACGACAATCTCGCTTCTCTTAAGCAGTACGCCATCCACTACTGACAGCTCCGATGGGAATGGCTTTAGTTCCCCTTGAATTGTCGCTCCTGCTTTCAGTCGGTCGACAAGGCTGCTTAAATACTGGTCTGCGCGTGTCTCTTCCTGAAGTAGTTGCCTTGTTCGACTGCTTACCAGGTTTGAAACGACCTGAATTGCGTGGACCTCCATGTCTTCCGCTTCATTGTCGCCCCGAGGCTGCGTGGCTGTGCGGGACAGCATGTCTGCAAGCAGCAGATCTTTTCCAGGTATGAACTGCAAGAGAAACTCGCTGCAGCCTTGGTGGCATGTCTGCAACACTTAATTCTTTGTGCTATTGTAATCGGAGGCCTGTGGTCAGTTTCAACAACGATCCTGTGGCCATAGACAAACTGGTGGAACTTTTCGCTTGCGAAAACTATCGCCAGCGCCGCCTGTTCAATTTGAGCATAGCGTGTTTCAATCTCGCTCAGAATACGTGATGCGTACGTGACCGGGCGCCAGTCGTTTCCACGTTTTTGTAGGAATGCGGCACTAATCCCGATTTTAGAGGCATCTGCGGTTACCTTTACATCTTTCTTTGCATCAAAAAGTGCAAGTAGCGGTGGGTTTATCAGTGCTTTGCAAACCTGAGCCCACTCATGCGCTGATGTCCATTCGAACACCACATTTACTTTCAAAGTCCCCGAAGTAGTGACGTCCTGTCACTGAGCAATGGTACATAAATGCGGAAGTAGTTTACAACGCCCAACATTCCGCGAACTTCCTGCTTATCCTTCGATAGCGGTATAGCGTGTATGCTTTCGATCAAGTCGGGGTTAGGGCGAACACCACTTTCGCTGATGACGTCATGAAGGAATGTTATTTTTGGCAAGCAAAATGCACATTTTCGGGAATGAAACGTCATCCCGGTTTGCTCTGCACGCTTTAGTACGGCTTTAAGCCGTTCATTATGCTGCTCTATCGAGTGCCCCCAGATTAGTATATCGTCAATATACACACGCACTCCGGTCAGGCCTTCGAAAAGTTCTGTTGTTTTCTGGAAGACCTCACTCACTGAAGACATTCCGAATGGCATCCGGAAAAATCGGTAGCGACTAAAGGGCGTTGCGAAGGTGTACACGCGTGACGTAGCCTCGTCCAAGGGTATCTGATAGAAACCTGCGTTTGCGTCTAGCCGGAAAAAGTACTTAGCACCCGAGATTTCACTATCGATGTCCTCCCGCATAGGATGATGTTCGCGCATTATGCTTCTGTTTACGGCCCTTGGGTCCATAAAAAGGTGAAGACGACCATATATATATATATATATATATATATATATATATATATATATATATATATATATATATATATATTGTAAGGACGAGAAATAAGACACAACGCCTTTGCTGCAGGCCGGCTGTTCTTATTCTGACTTCGTCTTTCTCCTTCTCCTTCCTAGCATGCGAGTCTGTGCCAGAGAGAGTTCCAGTTTCGGTTTTCGTCATTACACTCGGCCATGACTGCTAGCATTGTCGTTGGGCCAAACGACAATGTTCTGGTAGGTAAGGCTAGCTGCAGCAGTTGACAGTGCTTCAGGTGGGCGAGGTTGGCTACATCGTCGTGGTCGGTCTCGACCACGCTGGAAGTTTGTCGAAATTGGCTCCGGCGGCCGACACTGGCTATGTCGTCTGGGTCGTTCACCGTGTCGTGATGGAGACTGGGTCCTGTGCGCGCGCGGAGCTGGCGGTAAAGTTTTTGGTGGGTGGGCTTGACTTTGTCGCCGTGGTCGAACTCGTCCATGATGCAACGTTTCCTGACAACTCGTAGAATGCAGTTCAGGTGGACGGCCCTGACTGTTCCGGCAAGGTCGCAGAGTAACCTGGAAACGCTGGTGTTTGTCCCACCGTCGCTGGTGGACTGAACTGCAGCGGGATGCCCTGCGAGGCAGCCATGACGACGTTTGGGCCATTTCTTGAAATGAGATGGGACGCAGCTCATGGTTGGGCATAAATACCACAGCAGAACTCCCAGACGTAGTCGAGCCGGTGGCTTCTGGCGAACTGTCATGTGCAAACATCGTATGCTGGGAGGAAACAGCAGGAGGGCTGGTCCTCGGCAAGTTCTCGATGGCAGTGGCCTCAGCGTAGCTAGGTATCTGGGCTTTCTCGAAGGAAACGTTCCTTGGTAGCCGAGTGTCTGCGTGGCTGAGCATGATCGTGGTCTGGTAGGGTTCAGTTGTGTCTAATACAATAGGATTGAGTGCCTCGATGTCCTCAGACGACGAGCGCGAGGGCCGTATCTCCGGACGAAGGTCTGGTGGCGGTATTTTCAGGTCGAATACCGATGCAGAGTCCGGGACCTGTAGTGTAGGATTCCAGCCACTTCGGTCAGGGTCAGCAGCAGGGAACTCCTGGCAGCATTCCGTTGACGAGCTGCAACGAACGATTGCAGCCTCGAGGCGGGGCGCTGCCTGGGCTCCATCCTCGGCCTCGGGGAAGATCGAGCTGGACTTGCTGGAGTCACAGGAAATCCGTCCGAAAGCGGCAATCAGGGCTGCACTCCATTCTGCCCAGGACTGCTGCCTGACGCCTTCGTACCTGTGCCATGCTGCGGCAGCATCCCGCAGGCGATCTATGGCCATGTCCCACTTCTGCTCTTCAGTCGTTCCGAGAGCGTTGACGGTTGCCACCCATTCCTCGGCGTCGTCCTGGAAGCCGCGAAATTCCGGTAGCGCGAAGGAAATCGGCGATGGCGGGACGGCGGGCAGAACTCCGAAATGTGCCCCCGCCAAGCAGTTCACTTGCTCCGATACCTCCGCGAGAGAACGCCGGAGATTGCGACGGTTCTCGGGCGAGCTTACCTCGAAGTTTTGTGCGGCGGCCGCAGCCAACATGGCATTGAGTGCGCACAATGTTGGCAAGATGGCAGGACATAGCTTGGAACTCGACGCTATGAGGGCGTTGGTCGTGACACGGAGTTGCGCGATGGTATGCTGCAGCTCCGCTGCGCTGTCGTGTGATCCGCACGAAGAGCCAAGGCCCTCCTCTGCGGAGGATACAGTGACTGCGGTATTCGAGGTGGTACAATTCTTGACCAAGGACGCGTGGACGGCGTCCCTTGGAAATCCAGCTGTGGTCGGATTCGTGGACATGGGTTCCAGGGCGCTGGAAGCGTCAACGACGTTCCCAGGCAAGCGGAACCCGTGTGATGAGTTGTGACCTGGTACTGTGGCGTAGATGAAGCGGTCTTGCGCCGCCGGGTAGGCCTCGACGCCGTACACGGTGGGTGCTTGAAGCGTCGACAGGTTGCCAGGTATGGAGGAGGCATGTACGCCATCCCTAGGTGAGAGAGGCCCGTGCGCATGGTTGCCGCGACGTGTCGCGTCCCAGGACAAGTTTCCCGGAACCACAACGGAGGCCTGGACGCCATCCGTCGGTGCTGGGATCGATGCTGGCCGCGACGGACGCCTTGCGGGTCCCATCAGCGAAGAAGCGTGACGGCGAGGAGGCCTTGACGCCGTCCCCGAACGGTGGTGTCAGTAAACAGCTGCCGAGGAGGGCTTGACGCCGTCCTCAAGCGACGCTTACCGCGGCTGCACGTCGGCGGGCGTTCTGGATGACGAAACCGAGACGTAAGCCGTTTTCTTCGCCGACTGCGCCATTGTAAGGACGAGAAATAAGACACAACGCCTTTGCTGCAGGCCGGCTGTTCTTATTCTGACTTCGTCTTTCTCCTTCTCCTTCCTAGCATGCGAGTCTGTGCCAGAGAGAGTTCCAGTTTCGGTTTTCGTCATTACAATATATATATATATATATATATATAATGAAGTTTTAGTAGTCTTGGTTGCGACAGCGTTTAATTGAGGAAAGACCTCGCAAAACGAACGGGCAGAGCCAGTTCACAGACGATGGCAATGATGATGACCCAGAGTGGCAATGAGGACAAAGAGACAAGCGGATGATGGTGATTGTGATCATGCAGGTATGAGGACGATGTAAGTAACAAATGCCCACACTAATTACCCCCACTTGGAAGCGGACATCCTGGCCACCGTAAATCAAAGTGACGGGGAACGTCGCGTGAAAGGTTTCATGCGACAAACGTGGACAATTTCTGTGCTGCGGTAGCGGCGGTCTGTTGGGGCGACGAGTGGTGTCACACGATAATTAACTGGCGAATTCTGTTCTAAAACAATGTATGGCCCGATGAAGCCTGGTTGGAATTTGTCACAAAGACCAGGAGTGCGAATAGGTGTCAAAAGCAGCACCTCGTCACCAGGTTGGAAAGACACAACGCGGTGGGATTCGTCATAGATGATCTTCCGCTCGTGCTGTCTCGCTTCAGTATTGATGCGAGCCTGATGGCGAGACTGGGCCAGGCGGGAAATGTATTCTTCGCTAGAAGACTGACATGAATTCCCATGGCTGCTAAAGAAGGATACGTCGAGAAAGGTAGTCGGGGTGCGTCCGTACACGAGGTAAAACGGTGAGTAGCAAGTTGTTCGCTGAACGGCGGTGTTGTAAGCGAATGTCAGGAATAGTAAAAGAGTATCCCAGTTTTTGTGGTCGGGTTGGACGTAAATGGCTATCATGTCTGCAAGGGTTCGCTTAAATCTTTCTGTGAGACCATTTGTCTGAGGGTGGTAGCTTGAAGCTGTCTTGTGAGTAGTTCCAGAAGCGCGCAGTACTTCATTTACCATTTGTGACAAGAACACTTTGCCGCGATCACTAAGCAGTACACGAGGAGCCCCATGACGCAGGATTATGGCGCGAAGAATAAAGTCTGCAACTTCCACAGCTGAGCCTGTAATAACAGAGGAAGTCTCAGCGTAGCGTGTCAGGTGGTCAACGGCGATCACTATCCATCGTTTGCCAGCAGATGTGACGGGGAGAGGCCCGTAAAGGTCAACACCTACAACCTCGAAAGGCATTGAAGGGCACGGAAGTGGCTGTAGAGGTCCAGCAGGTGCAGACGTGGGGAGTTTACGACGCTGGCATGGGTAGCAGGAACCGACGTACCGAGCTACACTAGAAGAAAGGCCAGGCCAGTAATAACGACATCGAATGCGGTCAAGAGTTTTTTTAAAAACCAAGATGACCAGCAGTCAAGTCGTCGCGGAAGGCTTCGAGCACCTGAAGTCGAAGAGAGTGTGGCAGTACAGGAACCCAGCGCTGACCGTCAGGGTGGTAGACGTGGTGGTAGAGAACGCCATTGTCCAGCTTAAAGTGCAGGAGTTGACGACGGAGTCGCGCGTTTGGTGGATGAGAAACTCCCGAAAGGTGGTCCATCATGCATCTGCAGTATGAATCGGACCACTGGCGGGAGATAAATGTTGGCTCGTCGTCCGAAAAGGGTTGCGTTATTGATGCGAGCGTATGAACTTTGGTAGATGTGGCGGTTGAGTTCTCACCAACGTTCATATGGGTAGTTGGAAGCGGGCAACGAGATAAAGTATCAGCGTCTTGATGTTTTCTGCCTGACTTGTAAGTTATGTCAAAGTCGTACTCCTGCAAGCGTAGTATCCACCGACCCAGGCGTCCGGACAAGTTTTTCAGTGTAGAAAGCCAGCATAAGGCATGGTGGTCCATAACGATTGTGAAGTGACGGCCGTGGAGATAGGGACGGAACTTCTGGACCAACCAAACCACAGCCAAACACTCTTGCTCAGTTATAGTGTAGTTCTTTTCAGCAGGGGTGAGTACGCGACTGGCGTATGCAACAACTTTCTCTAGGGAAGACTTGTCGCGTTGTAGAAGAACGGCTCCTATACCAAGGCCGCTAGCGTCGGTATGAAGGATAGTCGGTGCGGCTTCATCAAAGTGGCAGAGCAGAGGTTCAGACGTAAGTGCCCGCTTCAACAGCTCGAATGCCGTTTGAAATTCTTGAGACCACAGAAAGGGGACGTTCGAAGCGAGTAGTTGGTGTAATGGAGCAGGAATAGAAGCGAAGTTCTGAATAAACCGGCGAAAATAGGAGGCGAGGCCAAGGAAACTGCGAAGCTCCTTTGGTTTTTCGGGACGCGGAAAGTGAAGGACTGCAGAAATCTTGTCAGGGTCGGGCCGGATGCCATCTTTGCTAACGACATGTACTAAGACCTTGATAGATTTGCTAGCGAAAGAGCATTTCTTGGTGTTTATTTGAAGCCCGGCGCCGGCAAGGCATGTCAGAACTTGATCCAGTCGTTCTAGGTGCTCAGGAAACGTTGACGAAAAGATAATAATGTCATCCAGGTAGCAAAGGCAACTTTTCCATTTCAGGCCGCGCAGCACGGTATCTATCATGCGCTCAAAAGTCGCGGGTGCGTTGCAGAGCCCGAAAGGCTTCACGTTGAATTCATATAGCCTGTCGGGGGTTGAAAACGCCGTTTTCTCCTTATCGTCTTCATGCATGGGGATCTGTCAGTACCCAGAACGCAAGTCGATGCTTGAAAAAAATTCCGCGCCTTGTAGGGAATGAAGGGCGTCGTCAATGCGTGGCATAGGGTACACGTCCTTGTGTGTGATCTTATTGAGCGCCCGGTAGCCCACGCAAAAACGCACAGAGCCATCCTTTTTGCGGACCAAAACAATATGAGACGACCAAGGGCTAGATGAGGGACGGATGCCTTCCCGTTTAAGCATGTCAGCAACGTTTTCTTCTAATTTTTCTTTCAGCTAGAGACATGATGTAGGGTCGGCGGTGTACGATGTCCCAACTGTTTGAATTCGATGTGCTGTAGTAGTAGTGCGGCCCAGCTTAGACGAGCAAATATCGAAAGAATTTGCATGCTTATGCAACAATGCGAGCAGCCGCTGCGTCTGTGAATTTGTCAAGTCACTGCTGATAGTGGTGGTAAAGGCGGAGGAAGAAACATGCTCACCGAGGGAAGGTTCTTTGGAGGCGATGGCCTGAAGTGGCGTGACAAATACAGACTCGAAGTCGGCAACACGGGCCACAGTAGTGCCCTGTGGCAGTAAGATCTTCTCCGGTGTAGAGTTGACAGCGGTGACAAGTGCAGAGCCATTGCAAAAACGAACGACACCGGAAGGAAGAACTATACCTTTACGAACGCAAAGTGGTGACGGTGAGACCAATACATCCCCGTGATAGATGTCGTTGGACGTAATGCTGAAAATTTGCTCTTGTAGTGGCGGCAGTTCAATGTATTTCGCAGCAACCAGACGAAGTGGCTTGTGATTGTCGTCGTCAAGCATGCAGTCGGTGTCAGCGAGGTGAACGACGCGTTGTCCACAACAAATCGCCGCGGAAGCAGATAATAGAAAATCCCACCCTAAAATTAGATGGTGAGAGCAGCGGGACAGGAGAGCAAACTGGACATGATAATAAGGGTTGCAGCGCGAGCACGAATGTGCTAGAAGAAACAGACGAAAGTCGAGGTACGGAAGGCAAAGAGGACAACACGAGCGCTGACTACCAACCGAATTTTATTATTCGCAGCACACATGATAATATATACAACAGGCAACCTTTGAACAGCACACGTGAGCAACGTGACATATTCTGGGGAATGTTCTGATAAAAAGAAGGCACAAAAATGGCTAACCCTTATCTAAAAGCGCAAACTCTTTGTCCTGCAAGGCCACCGAAGGTTGGCTCACGCATCCGTCACCATTTTTTCTAATAAAATACGCTTCAGCTATTTCCCGAGTTAACTTGTCCATGTGGCGTGCCAGCACACTCACGCCCGGAAATCGAGGCTGGCACCCGCAGCTTTTGCAGTGCAAAACAAGGTTTGAACTGATTCCTTTGCATATATCATTCATATGTTCTCCTAACCTTTTATTAATGCACCGCCCAGTTTGGCCTATATAACAACGACCGCACGTTAAAGGAATCATGTAAACAACACCAACTGCACAATCTACAAATTTATTTATGTGTTTTACGGCGCATGTCCAACTTTTTTTGGTGATTCCACTAAGTCGTTCATCCGTCATTCTGCAAATCTGGCTTACTTTGCACGGAGCTGATAATACTACATCCACACCATATCTCGAGCCCACCTTCTTCAAACCATGAGATATATTGTGGAAGTATGGGATGACTGCAACTCTTTTTCGCTCCTTATTTTCTCCTGCATTTTCTTGTTTTTGTTTGATTTTTTGCAACAAGGCTTCGCACACTGAAGAAATTACAAATTTTGGAAATCCTGCTGACAGAAGTCTGGTAATTTGCATTGTTACACTATCAGTCATCTTGTGTAGGCATGACTTGGATAAGCCAGCACTTACAGCCGACGAAGCAATAGCTCTCTTGACCTGTTTTGTGTGGCAGGAGGCATAGTTTAACAAAGGTTTAACACTTCGCGGTTGGTATTCCCAGCATACGTGATTTGGAAACACTGTAATAATAATATCTAAGTGCCTCAGTGATCCCTGTTGGGGAACTTCGCAAGTGAAGTCTAGCCCACCTCCATGTGTTTTAAAAGCACTCAGTACAAGTTCAGCCGGGTTTTTCCTGTTAGTTACGGAAGGCAGCAGAAAAATTAAATAGTCGTCCACATATCTGAAAGCGGTTTGCACCAAATCCACAAGTTTATCACTGAGGATGGTGTCAATCTTGGCAAGAAAAATGTCACTCAGAACCGGGGCGACCCTTGACCCAATGCAAACTCCCTTACGATGTCTATAAAGAGACCCTCCCCACGACACAAAAGTGGAGTTCAAGTAGAAAAGCAAAAGTTCCATGAAAGAATTAACACTGACACCACAATCATTAATGAACAAATCTTCATGATTATCCTTGGTTATACAATCTCTAGCATAATTTAACAATGTGCTCTGAGGAATGAAGTAATACAAATCTACAACATCGATACTTAAAACAGGGCACCCAATTGGATTATTATCCTTGAGGTATCTGACAACTTCTCGCGAATTACGAATGCGGTAGGGGTCATTCAAAACTAAACTAGATAGATGTTTCTGCAAATAACCTCCCAAAAGCTTCTTCCAGGTTCCTCTTTCAGAAACAATTGTACGCAAAGGTTGTTCCGGCTTATGGCTCTTAATAGTGGAAAAAAAATAGACAATTCTTGGGAAGAAGCTTTCTTTACGCTACGGGCTAAACCTAGCAAATTCAAAGCCTCGAGGCGAGCTATAGCATCTTTCTTGATATTGGAACTTTTTGCTGTAACTTGTACAAAGTGTTTCACAACCGCCTGTGACGCTTTTTTGCAAAAAGACATCATTGTGTAGAATAACGAAAACACCTTCCTTATCCGCTTGAAGAACACGCAAATTATTCGCGTGTTCATTCGCATGGACATGATGGCGGATGCCGTCGATAAACACACGCACAGTACAAAACGCGGAAGGGCGAATGACGTTCCCCTGGGCAGCAACTAACGTGGGGCCATCGTAAGGCGTCATTGCTTTCCTTAAATGTTCACACAAATCAGCACGTATCACAGACAATGTCGCACCTGTGTCCACCGAAGCATCGACTCGCACTCCTTCCACTTCCACAGAAAGCGTGTTACACGGGCCTGATAGAGGAATTTCAGTTCTAATTCCGAATGCAGTTTTTCCTCCACAAACTGCATCACTTAGTTTCCCGAATGAATATCAGATGAGAATGAGGCGGGCCGAAGTGGAGAAGTGGAACGGCGGAAGGGCGAAGGCGAGCGGCGTCTCGTGTTTCGGCTGTTTCGTGGTGCAGTCGATGCCGGAGGAGATGGAGACCAGTGCGGGGGAGACGAATTACGCCGACCTTGATAAGACGCCCCAGTGCACGAATCCCGTTCGCGCACGTCGTTCCGACGGTCATCTTGCTGGCGCTTTCGGCAGAAACGAGATATGTGGCCGCGATAGCCACAGTAGTAGCATACAGGACGAAACGAGCGCCACTGTGGGGAATAGAAGGCATTCGGGGCACCTGAAGATAGTGCGGTCAGGTGGGCCGGAGGGTCAGGGAGCACGGAATGGTAGTTTACCGGGGGAGCGGCAGTAACTGATGCGTAGGATGGACGCAGCAATGTCGCGTGGGCGTCGCTGGGAGGCACGGCAGCAACTTCAGGGTACGTGGGTATAGGGCGTGAAGCAGCTGGCTGTACGGGCGCAACGCTGGTCAGCGATGTAAGTTCCTCCCTAACGATGTCACGCAAGGGCACTCCCGAAGACTGTGTAGGACGCGGTGTAGGAGGTGTGAAGCCCATAGACCGCAATTCTTCACGCATAATGTCCCGGATGAGGTCACGCAGGTGGCCATGAGACGTAGAGTAGTGGTCGTCAATGTCCGGTTGGAGGCGAACAGAGTCCAGCGTATCAAGGCGCTGGCATGCCGTCACGACATCAGCGATGGTAGCTGGGTTTTGGACAGCAAGTGCATTAAAGGCAACAGGCCCAATGCCTTTCAATATGTGGCGCACTTTGTCCGATTCCGGCATGGATTGATTGACACGCCGGCACAGTGCGAGGACATCCTCGATGTATGAAGTGTACGATTCACCGGGATGTTGTCGGAGAGTATCAAGTGTCCTCTTCGCGACGGCGGATCGAATGTCCGGGGTCCCGAAAACGTGTCGCAGCTGCTGCTGGAAGGTAGCCCAGTCGGGTAGGTCGATGACGTGGTTAAAATACCATGTCTTTGCGACTCCGGTCAGATAAAAAGGGACGTAACGCAGTTTGGCGGCCTCGTCCCACCGATTAGCGACACTTACGCGGTCGTAGTCGTCGAGCCAGTCTTCCACGTCTTCTCCACGAAGACCAGCGAAGAGCGGGGGTTTCCGCTGATGTCCGTGTATGTAAATAGGAGGGGCAGCTTGCGCCGGTGCGTGGTTGATGACATCAGCTCCGGTAGGATCGGTCTGGGACATGCTGCCTGACAGTGGGCGCAATCGGCGGCCTGAACGAAGCTTCAGCGGGTAGAGCGGACTGCGGGAGGTAAGAGGACCGAAAATCCACCTCCACCACGTATGAAGTCTTGGTAGTCTTGGTTGCGACAGCGTTTAATTGAGGAAAGACCTCGCAAAATGAACGGGCAGAGCCAGTACACAGACGATGACGATGATGATGACCCAGAGTGGCAATGAGGACAAAGAGACAAGCGGATGATGGTGATTCTGATCATGCAGGGATGAGGACGATGTAAGTAACAAATGCCCACAATATATATATATATATATATATTGATTGATATGTGGGGTTTAACGTCCCAAAACCACTATATGATTATGAGATTATGAGAGACTCCGTAGTGGAGGGCTCCGGAATATATATATATATATATATATATATATATATATATATATATATATATATATATATATATATTACAACTAAAGGACTTACCCAGTCGGTAGGCTCGTCCACTTTGACAATAATGGAGGCCTTTTCCATACCACTCAGCTCCTCGTGAAGTTGCTCTTTCATCGCCAACGGTACTCTCCGGGCAGGCTGCACAACTGGAACGGCATCAGGTCGCAGTACCATCTTGTACTCTTATTTTACATAACCTGTTCCCTGAAATAGGAGGGGAAAAGCCAGCTGGGGAGCGTCTTGTTCACTTGCATTTACCGCATTTACTGTTGGAATCGGTTTGAATTCTTGACATGCCTTGAGACCAATGATGGCGTTGCGACCTTTCTTCACAATAAAGAATGCAACGGGACGTTCCTGGCCGTTCAACTGCAAGACTTCTGTTGAGACTCCCACATGCTTGATAATGCTTCCATTATATGGCGTTGGAACTGCGGTGCTTCTTCTTGGCTCCATGGCTCGGTTAGCACGCCTGAACAGACAAAGGTAGTAGGTTGGCTTGAGAGCCAGGATCTACTTTAAATTGAAATGCTTGGCCTTATATCTCACCGCGCACTATCAAGTCTGCTCCGGTACCATCAGCTACGCCACATACGCCAATATTGAAGATATCGAAATTATATCATCGGCCTCTCGTGCACTGTCCACCTGGTCAACGTTGCCAAGGCGGACAATCTTCTGGAGCGTGAAATCTTCCGCACTGATGGCATCGAGACTGCCTTTTGCTGTGTTGTTCAGTTCTTCTAGTGTACTCAACTTGCAGGGTTTCTTTCGACCACGCTGTATTTTGCGGTGCGGATACTTCAGCTCCTTTACAAATTTTCTCAGCTTTTTCGAATGCAAGGTCCTTCTCACTTAGCATTTTCAGTCTGAGCATTTTATCGTGGCTCCCAAATACCACTTGGTCTTTTAGCATGGATTGTTCAAGCTCTCTGAAGTTGCAGAGTTTCGCTTCCTTCTTGAGGCCCCTCAAAAATCTCTCAAACGGTTTTGCCTCATTCTGTACTCGAAGGTGAAACAGATGCCTTTCATACACTTCATTAGCCTGCATGACACAGTACTCATCAAACTTTTTGACCAACGTTTGATTATCTTCTTTGCTCTCGCCTTCGGCAAACACGAAGTTCTTATACACGTACAGGGCATCATCACCTGCGGCGCTTTCACAGCTTCTGTCCGTGTCTTTTCTGACGACGTGGCAGTGAAGAAGAGTTCCAACTTTTGCTTAAACTGCAGCCAGTTTCTTCTCGGGTTTCCGGAAAGTTGCAGCGGCTCCGTGGGCTTGACGACGTCCATTCTGTTACCGATTCTGACACAATGTATCGCGTTCAACGTAATGAAGCGAGGCCATACGTTGCTGAGCAAGGAATGAGCACTGCTCGTTTATTCGTATCGCTGATGTAGCTGCGTGGGCAGCGAGGAGAAGGGAAAAGCAAGGGAAGGAGGAGGCAAACAGTATGTGCGCACATGCGCAATAGCCCGATCTGATACAGTATTCCCTGGTCTTAAACCCTTCTTTACCGGTATTCTATCGCTTTCTTTGTGAAGCGCTATGGTGGCAGTTGATCCGCTGTAGATTTCTTCCAGGAGATTTATATATGCTTCGTCGACGCCCTGATTCCGCAGTGTCTGCGTGACTGCTCACATCTCTGCTGAATCAAATGCCCTCTCGTAATTAATAATCTCTGAAGGCTATAGATCTTATGTAAAATTACTGCCATCTGTCGTGGGCCGCCATGTTAGAGTCGCAGTGCGACCAGGGGGGTGAAACTTCGCGGTTTTTCTGTCCCGTGACCGCAGCGATCCGAACGTTTGGGGGCTGTACTACCTAAATGAACGTTTTTGTTCTATTTTATAGTTATTACTAGGTTACTCATTAACTCCGGAGTTTTTACTACACATGTGAACCTAAAGGTTGCAGTTCGAGATTGCGAAAATAAGAGCGCCACCCGAAGTGGAAAACGGGAACTGCGCAGTCGTCCTATCTCTCACGGCGAAAAAGGGGCGTTTCTTTTCGCGCGCCCATGTATGCTACAGCCTGCGGTGTCCCAAAGGCCGCTTTTACCGCTGTAAAGTTTGTTTTAGCGAAACCCATGCAAGATTCAGCCAAACAGACGCATCCATGGATTCTCGCCGTCATCACAAATCGTGCTGCGCTGAGTGGTGTCAGAATTCTTCACGACACACCGGCATAAAATTTTTTCGGATCCCGGCGGACGAAAGGTACGATCTGCATGCTGCTCGTTTTGTCTTTCTACGCTTGCACGGCATATCAGGATGCGGTTGCTGCAGTAGCTGTGTAATTTAATTGAGCTACACGTACATGATTTATTCATTACATTCTGATTGTCTGCTTTTCAGCTTCAATTATACATGACATGCACAGCAGAGCATCTGGAAATTATTCCAGCGAATACATTTGCTACGCACGATTGTTTATACTTGCGTTTTCATTTTAATGAGTTTCGATCGTGCATTGCATTTCGATGTTGCACTTTGGCTCAAGGCAATGCAAGGCATGTCACAAATGTATTTGTAGCAGCATATACAGTGACTAATAGAACAGTGTAAGCTTATCCGCACTCTTTTTATTACCTTTTGATTGCCTGCGTTCCGTCTGTTCTCGCTGCATGCGTTATTATTATTCTTGAATATTATCAGCCTATTTATGTCCATAGCTAGAGGAAGGCGATTCCCATAATCTTTTGGCTATAAGGGAGGGTCCATATACGTTCATAGCATGTGTTGTTAGTACTATGTTAATTAAGTACTGAGTACATAAATTATTACACTTGCGAGTTTAGACGGATGTTATTACATTATTGCGTTTCAATTGTGTGTTTTCATTTTGGCCTCACGTAAATCCACGGCATATTGCAGAGGAATTTAGCAATAAATTTATAAAGTAATAATGTATAATGTATACTTCAATTTCATGTTTTCAGTTTCAGCCTTAAGTACAATTACGATATATTTACAAGAATGAAATTGCAGCTAAAAGCCCATAAATAATTGGACAATGTAAACTTACGTGTTCTACTAATTTATTACCGGTTTTAATAAGGTTTTTATGAAAGATTTGCAGCAGGGCGCGAGAAATACCCGAGGAATACGCAGTGCGCGAGGGTATATATGTACGAATAGTTGTTTAGAGATTTTGGTTTGGGATGATTGCTATTGTCTGCAAAAATATATTTTGAATTAGGAGGAAAGCTGGGGTCGTTGCCACCAAACATTACTATCGCGCAAGTAGAAGCATGTATCCGCGTCTCTTAATAATAAAGACAGATTTTATTTTAAAGTTTGCTTCTAGGATTGCTATCACAAGTCATCTCGGTTACAAAAATTCAATTAAAAAAGGAAGATGAGAAATGTATCAAATAACGCTTACTTCAAATAAAGATGCCAGTTTTCACTCAAAGCTATCCATCTACGCCTGAAAACAGAAATAAATCCATTCTAACCCAAATACTACACACGTACACATTGATTTTCCAGATCTCGCGCTTGGCTTCAGTATGCGACACGGCAGGACCTGGCTCATTTACCACCTCGTCAGAGCTACAGCAGCTACCGCCTGTGCTCTGCCCATTTCACCAGCAGAGACTACGCAGACCCTGGACAGACAAGGCTGCTAAGATGTGCTGTGCCAACAGTTTCCATCTTTGGCGATGGGCAGACACACGTCGAAAGTCCAGGTGGGAATACTGTAAAGTGATCATACAACAGCACAAACTTTCATGCCTCTACATCTATTTACAGAAATGCTTTAATACTCAATATGTGTACCTGTCCGAGTTATCATGACTCAGTATTTTTAAGATTCTCGCGCAGATTACACCAACAATACCAACGCATGGTGTACACAGCATCCATGGATTCGCCGGCATGATTTTGCTGGTAGATATAACTAGCTAAGTAAAAAATTTGCCGGCTTCACAATCGTTAAATTTAGAGCAAACGTCTCACTCAGAACGCTCTACATGTAACCTCCTCGATTCTGATTCAGTTGTCTCTGCTATTTTACCCGTGGCGTAGCGTTTTACAGGAAAAGGTGAAAATGACCTCATAACTTGAGAGAGTACTCCATGTGGCGCGTTATCAGCTATTTCGCACATGGCGAGTGAGTAGCGGCCAACTTGGTGTCGCTGTTAAAACAATTGCGCGATAGCTCTGACAGTGGGAGCAACAGAACGGGCCTTTTAGAAATATATATATATATTCTTCGACACCCTAGTTCAAAGTCGCTTTTAAAATTAAGAATCCAAAAGGTACTTTATGTTTATTAGCTTTATTATTACAAAATTACTTTTATTTTCAATGGGCCAAATAAGTGTAATTGGCAAGAATTCGGTTACGCGCTAGGTCATCACGGGCACCACGATGTTAACCTGTTCTAGGCACGTCGCATTAAGATTTTTAAAATATTGGTTTAGGATAGTTGGGACACCCATATATTTAGTGAGTGACACGTAGCGTTCTCTTTTTGTGTGTTTGCACTTTTTTTATTACTCGTACTGAGACATAATACGCGAGGAGACCAATTAATAGTGAGAAAACGCCCTGAGTGATTGTAATTGCAAATATTTAATGTGACGCCTTATACCAGCTGTATGTATGTCACGCAAAAATCTGTGCTCCGCCAATTTCTCTTCACAGGCTCTCCTCGGCCCGCCAATACCACTGCAATGCCCGCTCACAGCGCCGATGAAGAAGTTCAACAGACTGAGCCCTCATGTACGCAAATCGTATTGCTCTCTAAGCTCTTTAAAACTATTCCAGATAAATTAATGCCCTGCAGCTATCGTTTAAATGTCACGTACCATTTAACAGATCCCAAAGTGCACTACGGTGTCAGCTGGGCGAGCTAGTTCATTGCTAGGGGACGAGAACCAGAGCGATGTATACCGAAAGGCAGGACGAGACGAGTGCTTGTCCGATCCCTTTCTTGCTTGTTTGTTGCCTCCTAAGAGGAATTAGTGCCCCGCCGCGGTGGTCTAGTAGTTATGGCGCTCGACTGCTGAACCGCAGGTCGCGGGATCGAATCCCGGCCGCAGCGGCTGCATTTTCGATGGAGGCTAAAATGTTTGAGGCCCTTGTGCTTATATTTAGGTGCACGTTAAAGAACCCCAGGTGGTCGAAATTTCCGGAGCCCTCCACTACGGCGTCCCTCATAATCATATCGTGGTTTTGGAACGTTAAACCCCAGATATTATTATTATTATTATAAGAGGGATTAGTGTTTTTTCAAGAAGACTATGAATTCGTTGTTTTTTCCTAAACATACCATTTTAAACGTATAACCAATAATGTTTGTTAACAAGGAGTATGCTAATGATTAGGAAAAATTAGTTGACGCTTCATGTTGCCCACGATGCTTATACATGCCATTAGTAGGCTCAATGCCCAGCAGTGTGCTTATCAGAGGCCTGTTCCCAATGCCCCAAGTTTGAATAAGTGAAGGATCGAGAACTAAATGTGACCAACTGATTACTCATGGAAGTAATCACTTAAATTCTAAAAGCCGCTAGAACTTTTACTAGGTTTAAAGATCATGGTCAGCTTTCACAAAAACACAGTATAAATGAGCTTTTTTCCTAAATCTTTCAGGTTTGAATCCAGCCGATCGACAACACAAGCCTTCTAGGTGCTCGCCCCGGACAGCCAGAAAAATGAAGAACCTGGAGAAGATAAATTCAAGGCTTTGGAAGGCACTGTCAAGAATTGGCAAGAGAAAGGTTAAAAAGCTTTCCCAGTCCGAGGCGTTGAATGCTATCAGGCCCTATGTCCGCAAGACATTCTTTAGATTGCTTGAGACTCAAGTTAAAATTAATGGCGTGAAACGTAGAGGACGGAGGTGGTCGCCTGAGCACCGCCAGTTCGCTTTAAACTTATACTTTCATGGTCCGAAAGCGTACAGACATCTGTCAAGACTGCTTGACATGCCAACTGTGAGGTCGCTAAAGCAGTGGTTATGAAATATTCCGATGACTCCCGGAGTTATTCCAACCGCTATTGAAGCCCTCGAAGAAGCTACCCGAAATTGGCATTTAACAGATCGTGCGTGCACATTAATATTTTAATAAATGTCCTAGAAGGAACATCTGCAGTATGATGCAAAGCATGACATTGTGATGGGATTCTCCGATGACGGTAGGCAAAGAACACCAGCCGTGGCAAATTCAGCGCTCCTGATACTTGTGGCAGGCATTTCGAAAACGTGGATTCAGCCTGTTGCTTACACAGTATCAAGGACCAAAACACACGCAGATACTCTTCATCATCTGATCATAACAATAATCAAGCAGCTGCAGGGAGCCCGGTTGTTTGTGAAGGCGCTCATCTGCGACCAGGGGGGAAGCAACATCACTTTGGCAAGTAAGCTAGGTGTGACGCCTGAAGAGCCGTTTTTTGTGCTTGAAGGCCGCAAGATTTATTTCCTATATGACACACCACACTTACTTAAATGCACAAGGAATAATCTCCGCGCACCTCACAAGCTCCATATCGGGCAAGAAATTGTGGATTGGTCTTTCATTACGCAACTATACGAAAGCTCGCATCCTCTCAAACTCAAATTGGCGAAGAAACTAACCGACAACCACATTTACCGGAAGCCTTTCAATAACATGAAATTTAAATATGCCAGCCAGGTGATGAGCGAATCGGTCTCAGTGGCCATTGATGTATTCATTGCTCTTGGCGTGTTGCCGGCATCCGCCAAACCAACAGCTGATTTTCTCGAGAAGATAGATAAGTTATTCGACTGTCTGAATAGCTCTTCTGTAAAAAAAAGCCAGTGACAAGTTACGTTATGCAATTTTGGAAGGGTCCGAACACCTAGCCTTTTTGCGGGAGTGCCTGTCGTGGGTTGAAAGGTGGAAATTTGACGGGCCTCGGCAACCACACACAGTTGAGGCATGGAAGGTCACCTTAAAGGCTATCCTTCTCCTCTGGGACGACCTCTTCCAAGATTTTGATTTTCGTGTTCTCTTGACTCGCTGGCTACAGCAGGACCCCCTGGAAAACCTTTTCGGGCTTCTTAGGCTAAAGCATGGCTGCAATGACAACCCAAATGTGCTTCAGTTCACAACAGGTCTGAAACACATTTCTGTTGGCAAACTGGTTGCCCTTTTTTCAGAAGGAAACTGTGAACAGGATCGCAGCACTGTGTTGTCACAAATGTCAGAGCCACCTCATTCGCTTCCTACTACTTGTGATGCAGCACCAACAGTCGATATGCTTCCTGATGAGGAACAGCCCGTTAGCCATGATATAGTAGAGGACAACGTTCTCTACTATGTTGGGGGATATCTCGTACGGCAATTTTTGTTTCACAGGCCTCCACACTGTGTGTGCAACACCCTTTTGAAGAAAGGCGACCACCAGCTTTGTGCATCACACCAGTATTTTGCTATGTTTAAGGCAAGCAACATCTCCTCAGATTTATTTGGCAATGTAACAATGCCTTCTGACGATTGCTTTCAGGATATTAAGGTCATGGAAGCTTGCTTTTTGGAATATATCGGTGTTGTGGCGCACCTGCCTAATGTGAGTGGAGTTTTGGCAGGCATTTTGCACAGTTGTATGGGAAGGCAAAAATTCTGCTCTGAAGAATGCAAGAAAGCCTTTGTGCACCTCTTTGCAAGGATTCGCCTGTTGTGGCATATTCGCTTCGTGAACATCTCCTTGGCTAATCAGCGCACCAGAAAATCTACTGCAGCACAAAAAATGCGGAAGTTTTTTGTAACTTTTAGGATTCTGTTTGCATATTTGAGGTCTTGAAAAACTGAGCGCTCAGAAAACACGGACGACAAAAAGACACACATATGCGCAAAAGTAGGCGCTACTTCCATATTTTTGAGTCACCGCTACTTCTATAGCTGAGGTCACCATTTTCTGCCTCTGAAGCGGACATGTGTGTGTACTATTTATCTGCTTGTATTTTGTTTTTGTGTTTTTCATTAAGCAATATAGGTATGTTACGCTGAAGAAAGCATAAACCCTTCGTGTTATTTTATGAGAACACTCTATAGTGGCTTCAGTATTTTGTAAATTTTTGCTTCAGCTTTTATAAAGAAACCTGATGCTGAATAAAAAATGTAGCATTGTCTAACTCCGGTACCTTATGGTTTTTGTATCATTTCCTCTTGCATCCTAAGTGTGCGGTGTGCCGTATTATCTTGTCCCACTCATGGGATGATTTTATATCGGGATACGTGCTGTGAACTTGTGTATAGTTATTACTGTTTTTCTTTTGTCTTTGTATATACGTATGTGTGGCAATGTGCACTGGATTGATACTAGGTTATTAGCATGCTGGCATGTGCGGTCCACTTTTGTATGCGACCAAAAAAGTAAAACATTCAAGTTGTATTTGTACTGCATAAACCGTACGTTTAGGCAATAAAACTTTCAAACAAACTCTGCTCTTTATTTTGTCTAATTTATGTGTATACGTAAACAAAAACGTCTTACTTAGAATAAGTAGTGCACAAATAGGTGGATGGGCAGACTATCAATCAGAACGCAATGATGGCCGTTTTCATCATGTGGCGGGTTGCGCAACAGGAAGAAGGTCGCGTGCTCGCCATCTGAGTACCTTCCACTCGCTCAATTTGGCTTGCTGGTGCATCCCAATTGAATTTGGCGCTGAATCCCCCCCTCGCCACTCGGATCCTCAGTCCTCATCAAGATGGCGTCCCCCAGTGCATGTCTGCAATGCGCCGCCATGTTTTCGTACCGCCCCCAAACACCAGGCGTTCGTCCGGCGCTGCGAGCGAATATCGCGTTCCATGGAGGGTATAGGAAGTTTCACTCCCCTGGTGCGACTCAGTATACGAACATGTGTTTACGTATGCGTGTACGTAAGTCATATCGACGTGAGGCGTGTGTTGGCTGATAATCGCAATGTCGACGCATTAGCGTGTTTCTTGCTGCACACAGATAGGAACTCGGAATGTTGATGGGAAAAAGGTAAGCCGTAAACTTTGCCCCTTGTTCTTTTTTCAAGCCGATGAAGTTTCCAGCATCCATGTTCACTTGCTACTGCTCCCGAAACACTTGTTTGTGTTCGCCTTTCTAAGCAAATAAGACGTGCAATAGCATTCAGCATTTGTACTCGTGTTCCCACAAATTGCTACACGCTGAAGCAAGGCAGTGTTTGCATCGTCTTCACTAGCATACGTTTACCAAGTGAAGGCGACTCGTATGCTTCACGCAAAAGCCAGCTTCACGCGACGAGCTTATCGCGGGGAACTTCGACGCCGTGCGGTCAGCTTGGCGCGTTGGACGCTCGCTGTTAGCCGTTGTTTTTTCGCGATGGCAGAAACGACCACACGCAAGGGTCAGCCAGGCCCGAAGTATTGTCCCATATGCCACGAGCAGTTGTGGATCCAGAGGGGGGGGGGTATGGCTGATCGCCCCCCTCACTTTAGTGCTTGTAGCCAACCTCCTGTCACCAATTAGGACAAATGAGTGTAACCACAGTGAGCGCACATTAACAGTGCTTTTGCCATGAAGTAGTTTTCCTGCTAGTAAAAACAAAAAGTCATGACCAAACCCTCATCTTCGCTGTTACTTCAGGTGGCCCCCCTCCTCCCTAAAATGAGTGGCACGATCCGCCCCTGGCCACGAGAGTGCAGACAGCTGTAATATACGTGATGCACCTGTAAAACTATCGGTGGCTGGACAAGTCGTACGAGCGAGAAAGAAAACAAGCGTGGATCACCGCAGGTAAAAAACAAAGTAATTTCTAGCTCTCTATCGCCTTCCGTATTTTGATTCTCAATTTACTAGAAATCGTTTGTTTCGGCTACCTGAATCAGTTTGTAACACGGCGCGTCCATGCAACGACTGCAGTAAGGGTAGCTCGCTGTCTTCTCGCATTGTGAAAGTCCACCTACGATTGTATGCTGAAACAATTTTTCGTTTTCATTCCTTGAGTTTTTCAGACATATACCTGTCGTAGTTGGATGCTCACAATTACATCAGTCATACCGCGTTTAGCGTTGCGTTGTTGGTTGCGTTCAACGACTCTGAGCATATTGTCAAAGGTTCACCGCCTGCAATTCACGCTTCGGAAAGGCTGCGTCATCGTGCCGGAACGAACGTCTGTGCATTTTCAGCATACTTTAACATCGCCTTGCTGATTTAGTGCTTCGAGTGTGCGCCAATCGCGCGAGCTCGTCCCGCACCCGATATCACATCGTGCCTGAAATTCGGCACCTCTCACACTGACCCCCGTATTCTAGAACGCCTTCCGATGGAGGCGGAAATGTTGTAGGCCCGTGTGCTCAGATTTGGGTGCACGTTAAAGAACCCCAGGTGGTCTAAATGTCCGGAGCCCTCCACTACGGCGTCTCTCATAATCATATAGTGGTTTTGGGACGTTAAACCCCACATATCAATTAATCATTCTAGAACGCCCCTTCACTCAAGGCTCCACCTTCACTCGAGAAAGCCGATGGGAGCGTGACCTTTAGGGAGGGCAAGTTACTGCATATCAGTGATAATTGGCTGCTATTCTTGAGTAGCGCAGCGTCATTTTTGAGCCGAGCTGTGGCGCAGTACTCAACTCTGTCAAGTGAAGGGTGAAAGTCGAGTCGAGGAGCGTTTGTGAATACGGGGGTAAGCCACGTTCGCGCAGAAGGCCTTTTACACCTGCGCAGTCGATATTCTCATAAAATGGGAGTGCAAGCACGACGATAATAAAGAACAACAACAACAAAAAAAAAACCCCGAGGGTAGGTGTTCAACTTGCTTCGCAGCATTTAAAGCAAAGCTGCCTCCCAGTTTAGTCAGCGGGTAAGGCTCCAGCCTTGTCAGGATGTTTTGTGCTATGGCCGTATCATCTTTGTTTATTTTTAGCACGCCGCGAAAGTTCGTTCACGACGGTGCGCGTCTGCCAGCATGCACATCAAAACATCAATCATGTTTTTCACTTCCGACAAGGTAGAACATCAATCGCGTGCGTGGCTTCATTTCGCACGGCATATAGATCATTACGGATATTTACCTCAACCTATCGTACACGGTAATGTCGCGAGCTTCGTACATGCCTTTGGCGTTAAGTCTGGCGTCCACAACGTAAACGTGATTAATAAACTTTTCTGATTTGATTGCGTTCGCTTTTTGAAGCGCCTGTCCATGAAGGTGGGAAATTTTTTTTCAAGCGGTGCGCCACGCTCCAAGCAGTGCGCGAGAGTGGAAGGAAGGGAATCCTCACTTTCCGCATCCCCACTTTCCGTTTTTCTGCCACAAATGGCGCTGCCTGTACAGAATCGCAGCTCTGCCAATTCATTTGTGGGGTTTAACGTCCCAAAACCAGCATATGATTATGAGAGACGCCGTAGTGGAGGACTTCGGAAATTTCGACCACCCAGGGTTCTTTAACGTGCACCCAAATCTGAGCACACGGGCCTACAACATTTCCGCCTCCATCGGAAATGCAGCCGCCGCAGCCGGGATTCGATCCCGCGACCTGCGGGTTAGCAGCCGAGTACCTTAGCCACACTAGACCACCGCGGCGGGGCTCGCAGCTCTACCAAGCAACCCAGGTGGTCGAAATTTCCGGAGCTCTCCGCTACGGCGTCTCTCATAATCATATGGTGGTTTTGGGACGCTAAACCACACATATCAATCAATTACCAAGCAAGCGTGACTTTGGGTTCCTGTATATTGGCTGGGTGTATTCAGAGCATTTCTCTATCACCTGATTGATAACATGGATGTGGTTGAATGTTCAGTAGCCTGCACGAAATTCCTCTTGATCCTTTGGTTGATTGAATTCTAATGTTGTCTTAAAGGGACCCAGCAACACTATCTGAGCATCACCAGAAAACGCTGCCGATAGGTAGTAGAGGCTACCGACAACACGCGAGCCAAATATAGCGCAGCACGCGGCCTGGAATTCACAATAAATCATCAAGGTCAGCTAAAAATTGCTTCCTCTTCTCTCGGCAAATTACGGAATACGCTCAAAAATCACTCGTAGAATGCCCATCTCTCAGCCATTGGCTGATTTGAACTACAGTGTTCTAGAACATTGTAATTTGAACATGGCGTGCTCGGTCGTTACAGAGATCGCAGCGGAAAGCCGTCACTTGTCCACGCGCGCGATCGCACTGAGAGAGTCGCGTATTCAAAGAAAAGAAAAAAAAGGGCTCAAGGTCACGAGGCGCGCGTGACGTCTTTTGTTTGCCCTTCCCATCCCTCCCTGCGTAGCTTCCAGCGCTTTGGTCGGGACGAGAGAAGAGAGGATGCGATTGCAGCGTGTGACAAATTTTTGTAACTTCGCTCGTATTGGACGGATTCTTTTGCGGCGTTGTATTTGTGAGGCGATAAGCCCTTCCAGTGAATTTTTTCCATGGCTACTCAAAAAAGTGTTTCAGGGTCCCTTTAAGAACTATCTTTGAATAACGTTTCAGGAGAACCACGTATATGCAGCCAGAATCCTTCTGGATCTTCAACGCCATGTGCACTGTTAAACTTTCCATCGACGCACCCAAAGGTTGCAAAAAATGGTATATACATGTCTTGACTAAGTCTGCCCTCGGCAAGTCATATGAGAACGAAGTGAGTGACATCTTTTACACATATGTTACGAGTTTTTTTTTCTTTAGATATATGTTATCCTCGTGCTGCTGTGATCACAGTCAGTGAACGTTTAAAGAAGTCCGTCGTACTAAGTCCGAGCACGGTCGTAGAAAGCGATAGGAAGAAACGTGTCGTACGTATACTGTACACTGATTGCGTAGTTCATAGGATGAAGAAAGTAGGAAATATAAATACGGCGTTAAAGTTGTTTTTAACGCTGTCAATAGGCTCGGTAAGATTCGGGCCACTCTGTGGACAAAAAATAAGCGAGTAAAAGGTAAGAAGCGGACCTATCTTTGTCGCGTAAGAAACACCAGTAAATTGTAAATTCACTTATTACCAGGAGCTTAGTTAGAATGGGGGGGGGGGGTGTTAACACCAACCAGACGGGGGGGGGGGGGGCACAGGCATCGCTTTTCCTCTGTGACGTCAATATCGGCGGTAGTTATAGTGTATACGGGCTGTTTCACATGCACTTAGGGGAAATCTCGGAGTGCGTGGCATCGTGATGCAGACAGCGCAGCAACCACGCGCAGTCAGCTGCTCGCGCGTGCGCAGATGATTCAGGAGGGTAGTCTTGAACCACGTTGTATGCTATGGCGGCTCTTGCTTGCCGCGTTGCTGGCGAGCCCACGGATCTCAATGTTTTTGCAAGAACTGAGCCGATAATCTGCACTAAACGTTGTGCAACGTCTTTATGTGTTTTCGTGCCTTATGTGTGCGTGTTTCTATATACTTTCTGTGCACTGCTTCATCAAAAGGCCCGCCCCTCAGCCTTTATTTGTGATAAGGGGGTTCTACAAGCAAAATTTGACAGTATTACCTTGTTTGTTTTCTCGAAACGCCTCAGTGCTGTGTTTGTTTATGAATATTTCTTCACCGTGTATGCACCGCAGTTCGCTAGGACGAGGAATACACGACAATTAGCACGCAATGTGCGTTGTCTTTATTTGACTTTAAATAAAAATAGTAACTCAACTGTATACGAGCAGTGCTGTGGCGCTGGCTTAACACGGTGAAACAAATGGGAACAAATTCAGGATTGTTTTAGGAGAGGACAAAGCCGGAACGTCTCTTTTCGACGACTTTCCGTTACTACAACACTCTCTAACCAGCTCGTGACGCGCCCGAGACGCATCCCACAGTACCTTGTCATGTCACCAGCGGCACTGATGACGGCGCTCATTCTTGACGGCCCTGAGGCGTACAGTGACTAGGTGAGCAAAGTATTCACTCGCACGGCGCCGCACTCGCTGCAGTGATGGCAGACCACAACCGATCCTCGGACAGACCGCGTGCCAACGACATTTTCACGAAGCCCAAGACATCTTAGATTATATTCGGGTCTGGTGATTGGGGTGGCCATTCCATGACAGTGACATCACGCTCTTTGAGAAGTTCTCTCACTACATGAGCGGTGTGGATTGGTGACCTGTCGTGTTGGAAGGCGTAGTCACCTTCCGGGAACGGGCCATCAAGAACGTACGGAATCAGTACGTCGTCTATATTTGCCCGTGCCTCTTAGTGGTGAACTTGCCGTGAAGGCGGATGAGTGGGCCCAGACCATCTTTGCTAGTGCAGGCCCACACGCTCACACAAGTGCGCCCGCTGGCGGCGACTCGCTGCACGTACCATGACATCTATAGCTGCGACACAAAAAAAAAGAAGCATATATCGGGTTTTGAAATTTTACATTAGGTAGTGATATTGTCTGTGAAAAAACCCAGGCCTGCGTGAAACGCTCAGCACAGTCAGCGAAAGCTGGAAGAGTGCCCTTTCTAGACCCTGTTACAAGCTCTCTTTGAACAGCAACAAATACAGTTGCTACGTGCCCACTACATCAAAAACATAACTTCTCAAAGTGAATACCCGCTATGATGTAGTCACTATACGCGTCAGGAACGCAATACGGGCGCTTTGCTGATATGTTATGGCTAACGAAGAAAAATTATGGCTGAAATTTTTCAGTGCTTGGGGAGCTTTCAACCAGGCTTCAAACTTAAACTCCAATGTTGACCCGAAAAAATTCTATCATCTTGGCGAAGTGACTGAGTTTATTAAGCAAGTAGGTTAGCCTAATATAGCAGAATTATTTCATTCTTAAGTGAAGAAATACTAGAAAACTTAATTATTCGTCTCCCTAAAGCCCAAAACGTTAGTCTGAACTGGCGTGTTGGGTAAACCAATCTAAACATTACGAATTGATATCTGAATTGTATGGGTGAACAACGTGCAACTGATTCTGCAGAATAAGTTACTGTGTTTCTGCAGGGCACCAAACTCGTTCTCGCTGGTCGCCAGTAGTCGTGAAGGTGCACTCATCGCTGAATACATCGTTCTGCTATTGTTCCACCGTTCAGGTTTTGTGTAGTTGCGCGAAATTAAGCCGCTTTGCTTTGTTTGTGGTTCTAAGCAAAGGTTCCTGGGCAGCAGCTCTACTATTTAGGTCGGCTTTGTTGAGTCGCCACCTCACAGTAGATCTTGAAGCCTTCAGCTGCAGGCTTTGTCGGAGTTCTTGAAGCGACGTGCGGGGGGCATCCACAGCAGCCGCAACAATCAACAAATCATGCGTTGTGACTCTTAGTGGACGTCCAAGAATGGGACGTCTGCGAGGCGCATCCTTGACTCGACCTTCTTTCTTGTAAGACTGTAGAATCCTGTTGACTGCTTTCACGAATCTTCCTGTCATCTCTGCTATGCATCTTTGGGTGTAGCTTTTACAACACAGTTCAATAATCGTCACTTTTTTTAGGGTATACGGGACATGGTAAACCATACAAGCAACACTGTACTGCTCGTTCCAGACAAGAGAAAAATGGAAAAACGTACGGCAGACGAGTCCCAGTTTTATGCAGCTCAATCTGGATCTTGTGATGCTACGCCCCCATTTCCAACGAACAGGTCATGCTGCGGCAGAACACACCGCATTACAGCATGCATTTCCTGCCGTACAAAATGAGTGCTATCATCGTTAACGCTAGGGTCATGAACTTTGAAGGATCACGAGTGCAGTTCAGCCGGTAGCGAGTCCTTTTTGTTGTAATGAAATATCGTCGAAAATAAGCATGTTTAGGTGGTTGTTCTAACCTAAATAATTTGTTAATTCATTCCCATTCGTCTTGTCGCCTTAAACCCGCTCAGCTGTTCGGCAGTCAACACTGAGTACTTTGTTTTATTTAAAGTCCAACAAAGACCGCGCCCGATGCATCCTCATTGCCGTGTATTCCTCATCCAAGCTTACTGCGGAACGCCCGTCATGAAAAGAAATTCGTCAACGTGCACAGTACTACAATGTTTCGATAGAGCAAACAAGGTATGCTGTCAAATACTGTTTCTAGTGCCTCATTATCACGAATAAAGGCTGAGGGTTCAATAAAGTGGAATGCAGGGCCAGTTGGTACAACATAACGTGGAAATATATGAGCACACAAGCTAAAAGGAAAAAAGCACTCACGTGGGCTCTCTAGAATGTAAGGATCGCACACTATTGGGAGGTCGATTAGATGTTCTTGATAGACGTAGATGTATGGATCTTATTTGTATGTTGACGGGATATCAGTGGTTCATTTGGATCGGAGTAATTACTGTATAGGTTTTGGCGCACAAAACCTAATGATCTTGAAGTGATATGTGTAAACCACCCGTCAATTCTATCTAGACGTCTCAATCAAAAGTGCACGTGCAACCGGACTATACCTACTCACATAAAACTATAGCTTGGTCGCTGTGTTTATGCGCAAAAAAAGCGGTATGTTCTCGTTTTTTTTTCTTCGTAGCTTTATTCACTCTGCTCCCAGAAGCGATAGCGTTGCGGCAAGGTGTCTTCAGTTGCTTGCTAGCGTGCAGCCGACGTTTCTCTTTACCTGAACAGATTCAGAACTGTACAGAATATTTCACCACGAAGCATACGTGCATTCAGGTTTCCAGCACTTACACCAGCGTGAACAGGAGCGGCCTCAAACTACACAAAATCTTCAGTTATCGGTTCATCAGTGATGAAGGAATTAATTCCAGAGTTGCTCAGAGCATAGTGCACCATAATTAATTTCTCAGAACGAGTGAACTCTGACGAGAACTGCCACAACATGCAATATAAGCTTCCTTTTGCTCTACTGTGCACCATCAATGCCTGTCGGTTGTCTGTTTCGGGCATTCTGATGCGAGTCGCTGGAATTTCACTGCGGCCATCAGCTCCTTCGTGTTCATTCACGTTTGTGGTATGGGTTCACAACGCAACAGAAAGTACCATGTTGCCTTCCGTATGGGCGCGATCACAAATGTGAGACGTCTCAAGCAGAGTAAAATACTGGGCGAGCGCGACCTTATACCGGCATCTCAAGGGAAGTGAATGAAATGTGTACCCGCGAATCTTTCCACCAGGGTAGTAATTAGCGCTAGGATTTGAGGAGCAGTTTTAACAGCTGACATGTATCGTCGCTAAAGTTCTCGTTTCTCGCATTCACGGTCACTACCCGAACTTTGCTGAGCGCGTTGCTTCGTAGCAATGCGAAGTCACCCTCTTGAAATACGCTGCCTGCACGTATTGCTGGGCAGTTCGTGTACTAGGTCAATCAGCGCCCTTCTATGAGACTCGATGGTCGCACTGAAACGCCGTAGGGTAACGTTTGGTAAATATTTCCTGAAACGCGATGCTGCTCCCAGTGCGCACTTGACAACTGGCGAAAGTGAGGATGCCGCTTGTCACAGGTAGGCAGCTTCATCGAAGTAACGTACCAGTGGCTAGCGTTTAAGAGCACTTTAGGCTTTCGGTATTTCCGGCCTTTTCTGGACTACTTAATAGACCAGTTCAATGAGCGCTTTAAAAGGCATCGGGATCCTTGAAGATGCTTTCTTGCTTTCTGCCGCAGATTATTGTTGAATCTGCCCTCTCTTTCCACTGCCGAGAAGTTTACTGATGTGTAATCGAACATTTTCTCAACTTCAGCATTGCAAGCAGAGTTAGCAGTATGGGCTACGAAATCGAAGCGAGAGAACCAAGAAACGCTGAGCATGTCTGCGATGCAAGCGGTTGCAAATTGCCCAGAGGTATTCTACCCAAATGTTCATCATATTCTAAAGATTCCGGCAACTCTCCCGGTGAGCACAGCTGAACCAGAACGCTTTTTTTTTGCATCGCTGAGATGCCCAAGGTTGTAACTGAGAGCTACAACAACAAATGACAGATTTTTTTGGTATCGCTCTCTTAACATCCACCGTGAAATGCAAGTCTTGATTGATATGTGGGGTTTAACGTCCCAAAACCACCATATGATTATGAGAGATGCCATAGTGGAGGGCTCCGGAAATTTCGACCGCCTGGGGATCTTTAACGTGCACCGAAATCTGAGCACACGGGCCTACAGCATTTCCGCCTCCATCGAAAATGCAGCCGCCGCAGCCGGGATTTCATCCCGCGACCTGCGGGTCATCAGCCGAGTATCATCAGCCGAGTAACCGCGGCGGGGCGAAATGCGAATCTGCCTGCAAGACATTCTCTCTTTTCTTTAATGGGAACATAGATGGCTTCAGCCGAATGTGTGTGTAATATGAACCGTAGGGGCCAGCTCAATCCAAGATGAAAGTTGACTGAAGTTAATCTTGGATTGAGATGTTCTGAAGAACAGTAAAAACATGATTGTTAATGATCAGTTCATGATGTATCTATCTATCTATCTATCTATCTATCTATCTATCTATCTATCTATCTATCTATCTATCTATCTATCTATCTATCTATCTATCTATCTATCTATCTATCTATCTATCTATCTATCTATCTATCTATCTATCTATCTATCTATCTATCTATCTATCTATCTATCTATCTATCTATCTATCTATCTATCTATCTATCTATCTATCTATCTATCTATCTGTCTGTCTGTCTATCTGTCTGTCTGTCTGTCTGTCTGTCTGTCTGTCTGTCTGTCTGTCTGTCTGTCTGTCTGTCTGTCTGTCTGTCTGTCTGTCTGTCTGTCTGTCTGTCTGTCTGTCTGTCTGTCTGTCTGTCTGTCTGTCTGTCTGTCTGTCTGTCTGTCTGTCTGTCTGTCTCGTGATTTATAACTCTCGACAGAGGTCGTGTACCCGTGTCGAGATCTTATAATTCTCGACAGAGGTCGTGTACCCGTGTCGAGATCTTATAATTCTCGACACAGGTCGTGTAGCAGTGTCGAGATCTTTTAATTCTCGACACAGGTCGTGTAGCCGTGTCGAGATCTTTTCTTGGTTGTGAAGCCTTGTCGAGATCTTTTCTTGGTTGTGAAGCCTTGTCGAGATTTTTTCGCGGTTGTGTAGCCGTGTCGAGATCTTTTAATTCTCGACACAGGTCGTGTAGCCGTGTCGAGATCTTTTAATTCTCGACACAGGTCGTGTAGCCGTGTCGAGATCTTTTAATTCTCGACACAGGTCGTGTAGCCGTGTCGAGATCATTTAATTCTCGACACAGGTCGTGTAGCCGTGTCGAGATCATTTAATTCTCGACACAGGTCCTGTACCCGTGTCGAGATCTTATAATTCTCGACACAGGGCGTGTACCCGTGTCGAGATCTTTTAATTCTCGACACAGGGCGTGTACCCGTGTCGAGATCTTTTCTCGGTTGTGTAGCCGTGTCGAGATCTTTTAATTCTCGACACAGGTCGTGTAGCCGTGTCGAAATCTTTTATATCTCGACACAGGTCGTGTAGCCGTGTCGAGATCTTTTAATTCTCGACACAGGTTCTGTACCCATGTCGAGATTTTATAATTCTCGACACAGGTCGTGTACCCATGTCGTTATCTTTTTATTCTCGACACAGGTTGTGTACCCGTGTCGACATCTTTTAATTCTCGACACAGGTCGTGTACCCGTGTCGTTATCTTCTAATTCTCGAGACAGGTCGTGTACCCGTGTCGAGATCTTTCAATTCTCGACACAGGTCGTGTACCCGTGTCGTTATCTTTTAATTCTCGACACAGGTCGTGTACCCGAGTCGAGATCTTTTAATTCTCGACACAGGTCGTGTACCCGTGTCGAGATCTTTTAATTCTCGACACAAGTCGTG
Source organism: Rhipicephalus microplus (assembly GCF_043290135.1). Taxonomy (NCBI): domain Eukaryota; kingdom Metazoa; phylum Arthropoda; class Arachnida; order Ixodida; family Ixodidae; genus Rhipicephalus; species Rhipicephalus microplus. Next base: position 140,566,945 of record NC_134710.1, read on the forward strand.
TACCCGTGTCGAGATCTTTTTATTCTCGACACAGGTCGTGTACCCGTGTCGAGGTCTTTTAATTCTCGACACAGGTCGTGTACCCGTGTCGAGATCTTTTATTTCTCGACACAGGTCGTGTACCCGTGTCGAGATCTTTTTATTCTCGACACGGGTCGTGTACCCGTGTCGAGATCTTTTAATTCTCGACACGGGTCGTGTACCCGTGTCGAGATCTTTTTATTCTCGACACAGGTCGTGTACCCGTGTCGAGATCTTTTAATTCTCGACACAGGTCGTGTACCCGTGTAGTTATCTTTTAATTCTCGACACAGGTCGTGTACCCGTGTCGTTATCTTTTAATTCTCGACACAGGCCGTGTACCCGTGTCGAGATCTTTTAATTCTCGACACAGGTCGTGTACCCGTGTCGAGATCTTTTAATTCTCGACACAGGTCGTGTACCCGTGTCGAGATCTCTTTATTCTCGACACAGGTCGTGTACCCGTGTCGAGATCTTTTAATTCTCGACACAGGTCGTGTACCCGTGTCGTTATCTTTTAATTCTCGACACAGGTCGTGTACCCGTGTCGAGATCTTTTAATTCTCGACACAGGTCGTGTACCCGTGTCGAGATCTTTTTGTTCTCGACACAGGTCGTGTACCCGTGTCGAGATCTTTTTTTCTCGACACAGGTCGTGTACCCGTGTCGAAATCTTTTAATTCTCGACACAGGTCGTGTAGCCGTGTCGAGATCTTTTAATTCTCGACACAGGTCGTGTAGCCGTGTCGAGATCTTTTAATTCTCGACACAGGTCGTGTAGCCATGTCGAGATCTTTTAATTCTCGACACAGGTCCTGTACCCATGTCGAGATTTTATAATTCTCGACACAGGTCGTGTACCCGTGTCGTTATCTTTTTATTCTCGACACAGGTCGTGTACCCGTGTCGAGATCTTTTAATTCTCGACACAGGTCGTGTAGCCGTGTATAGATCTTTTCTCAGTTGTGTAGCCCTGTCGAGATCTTTACTCGGTTGTGTAGCCGTGTCGTTAACTTTTAATTCTCGACACAGGTCGTGTACCCGTGTCGAGATCTTTTAATTCTCGACACAGGTCGTGTACCCGTTTCGAGATCTTTTAATTCTCGACACAGGTCGTGTACCCGTGTCGAGATCTTTTTATTCTCGACACAGGTCGTGTACCCGCGTCGAGATCTTTTTATTCTCGACACAGGTCATGTACCCGTGTCGAGATCTTTTTATTCTCGACACAGGTCGTGTACCCTTGTCGAGATCTTTTTATTCTCGACACAGGTCGTGTACCCGTGTCGAGATCTTTTAATTCTCGACACAGGTCGTGTACCCGTGTCGAGATCTTTTAATTCTCGACACAGGTCGTGTACCCGTGTCGAGATCTATTTATTCTCGACACAGGTCGTGTACCCGTGCCGAGATTTTTTTATTCTCGACACAGGTCGTGTACCCGTGTCGTTATCTTTTAATTCTCGACACAGGTCGTGTACCCGTGTCGAGATCTTTTAATTCTCGACACAGGTCGTGTACCCGTGTCGAGATCTTTTTATTCTTGACACAGGTCGTGTACCCGTGCCGAGATCTTTTTATTCTCGACACAGATCGTGTACCCGTGTCGAGATCTTTTAATTCTCGACACAGGTCGTGTACCCGTGTCGAGATCTTTTTATTCTCGACACAGGTCGTGTACCCGTGTCGAGATCTTTTTATTCTCGACACAGGTCGTGTACCCGTGTCGAGATCTTTTAATTGTCGACACAGGTCGTGTACCCGTGTCGTTATCTTTTAATTCTCGACACAGGTCGTGTACCCGTGTCGAGATCTTTTTATTCTCGACACAGGTCGTGTACCCGTGTCGAGATCTTTTAATTCTCGACACAGGTCGTGTACCCGTGCAGAGATCTTTTAATTCTCGACACAGGTCGTGTACCCGTGTCGAGATCTTTTTATTCTCGACACAGGTCGTGTACCCGTGTCGAGATCTTTTAATTCTCGACACAGGTCGTGTACCCGTGTCGAGATCTTTTAATTCTCGACACAGGTCGTGTACCCGTGTCGTTATCTTTTAATTCTCGACACAGGTCGTGTACCCGTGTCGAGATCTTTTTATTCTCGACACAGGTCGTGTACCCGTGTCGAGATCTTTTAATTCTCGACACAGGTCGTGTACCCGTGTCGTTATCTTTTAATTCTCGACACAGGTCGGGTACCCGTGTCGAGATCTTTAAATTCTCGACACAGGTCGTGTACCCGTGTCGTTATCTTTTAATTCTCGACACAGGTCGTGTACCCGAGTCGAGATCTTTTAATTCTCGACACAGGTCGTGTACCCGTGTCGAGATCTTTTAATTCTCGACACAAGTCGTGTACCCGTGTCGAGATCTTTTTATTCTCGACACAGGTCGTGTACCCGTGTCGAGGTCTTTTAATTCTCGACACAGGTCGTGTACCCGTGTCGAGATCTTTTATTTCTCGACACAGGTCGTGTACCCGTGTCGAGATCTTTTTATTCTCGACACAGGTCGTGTACCCGTGTCGAGATCTTTTTATTCTCGACACAGGTCGTGTACCCGTGTCGATATCTTTTAATTCTGGACACAGGTCGTGTACCCGTGTCGAGATCTTTTAATTCTCGACACAGGTCGTGTACCCCTGTCGTTATCTATTAATTCTCGACACAGGTCGTGTACCCGTGTCGAGATCTTTTAATTCTCGACACAGGTCGTGTACCCGTGTCGAGATCTTTTAATTCTCGACACAGGTCGTGTAGCCATGTCGAGATCTTTTAATTCTCGACACAGGTCCTGTACCCATGTCGAGATTTTATAATTCTCGACACAGGTCGTGTACCCGTGTCGTTATCTTTTAATTCTCGACACAGGTCGTGTACCCGTGTCGAGATCTTTTTATTCTCGACACAGGTCGTGTACCCGTGTCGATATCTTTTAATTGTGGACACAGGTCGTGTACCCGTGTCGAGATCTTTTATATCTAGACACAGGTCGTGTACCCGTGTCGAGATCTTTTTATTCTCGACACAGGTCGTGTACCCGTGTCGTTATCTTTTAATTCTCGACACAGGTCGTGTACCCGTGTCGAGATCTTTTTATTCTCGACACAGGCCGTGTACCCGTGTCGAGATCTTTTAATTCTCGACACAGGTCGTGTACCCGTGTCGAGATCTTTTAATTCTCGACACAGGTCGTGTACCCGTGTCGAGATCTTTTAATTCTCGACACAGGTCATGTACCCGTTTCGAGATCTTTTAATTCTCGACACAGGTCGTGTACCCGTGTGGTTATCTTTTAATTCTCGACACAGGTCGTGTACCCGTGTCGAGATCTTTTAATTCTCGACACAGGTCGTGTACCCGTGTCGAGATCTTTTAATTCTCGACACAGGTCGTGTACCCGTGTCGAGATCTTTTTATTCTCGACACAGGTCGTGTACCCGCGTCGAGATCTTTTTATTCTCGACACAGGTCGTGTACCCGTGTCGAGATCTTTTTATTCTCGACACAGGTCGTGTACCCTTGTCGAGATCTTTTTATTCTCGACACAGGTCGTGTACCCGTGTCGAGATCTTTTAATTCTCGACACAGGTCGTGTACCCGTCTCGTTATCTTTTAATTCTCGACACAGGTCGTGTACCCGTGTCGAGATCTTTTAATTCTCGACACAGGTCGTGTACCCGTGTCGAGATCTTTTTATTCTCGACACAGATCGTGTACCCGTGCCGAGATCTTTTTATTCTCGACACAGATCGTGTACCCGTGTCGAGATCTTTTAATTCTCGACACAGGTCGTGTACCCGTGTCGAGATCTTTAATTCTCGACACAGGTCGTGTACCCGTGTCGTTATCTTTTAATTCTCGACACAGGTCGTGTACCCGTGTCGAGATCTTTTTATTCTCGACACAGGTCGTGTACCCGTGTCGAGATCTTTTAATTCTCGACACAGGTCGTGTACCCGTGTCGTTATCTTTTAATTCTCGACACAGGTCGGGTACCCGTGTCGAGATCTTTAAATTCTCGACACAGGTCGTGTACCCGTGTCGTTATCTTTTAATTCTCGACACAGGTCGTGTACCCGAGGCGAGATCTTTTAATTCTCGACACAGGTCGTGTACCCGTGTCGAGATCTTTTAATTCTCGACACAGGTCGTGTACCCGTGTCGAGATCTTTTTATTCTCGACACAAGTCGTGTACCCGTGTCGATATCTTTTAATTCTGGACACAGGTCGTGTAGCCGTGTCGAGATATTTTAATTCTGGACACAGGTCGTGTAGCCGTGTCGAGATATTTTAATTCTGGACACAGGTCGTGTAGCCGTGTCGAGATCTTTTAATTCTCGACACAGGTCGTGTACCCGTGTCGTTATCTTTTAATTCTCGACACAGGTCGTGTACCCGTGTCGTTATCTTTTATATCTCGACACAGGTCGTGTACCCGTGTCGAGATCTTTTTATTCTCGACACAGGTCGTGTACCCGTGTCGAGATCTTTTTATTCTCGACACAGGTCGTGTACCCGTGTCGAGGTCTTTTAATTCTCGACACAGGTCGTGTACCCGTGTCGAGATCTTTTATTTCTCGACACAGGTCGTGTACCCGTGTCGAGATCTTTTTATTCTCGACACAGGTCGTGTACCCGTGTCGAGATCTTTTTATTCTCGACACAGGTCGTGTACCCGTGTCGATATCTTTTAATTCTGGACACAGGTCGTGTACCCGTGTCGAGATCTTTTAATTCTCGACACAGGTCGTGTACCCCTGTCGTTATCTATTAATTCTCGACACAGGTCGTGTACCCGTGTCGAGATCTTTTAATTCTCGACACAGGTCGTGTACCCGTGTCGTTATCTTTTATATCTCGACACAGGTCGTGTACCCGTGTCGAGATCTTTTTATTCTCGACACAGGTCGTGTACCCGTGTCGAGATCTTTTTATTCTCGACACAGGTCGTGTACCCGTGTCGAGGTCTTTTAATTCTCGACACAGGTCGTGTACCCGTGTCGAGATCTTTTATTTCTCGACACAGGTCGTGTACCCGTGTCGAGATCTTTTTATTCTCGACACAGGTCGTGTACCCGTGTCGAGATCTTTTTATTCTCGACACAGGTCGTGTACCCGTGTCGTTATCTTTTTATTCTCGACACAGGTCGTGTACCCGTGTCGAGATCTTTTAATTCTCGACACAGGTCGTGTAGCCGTGTATAGATCTTTTCTCAGTTGTGTAGCCCTGTCGAGATCTTTTCTCGGTTGTGTAGCCGTGTCGTTAACTTTTAATTCTCGACACAGGTCGTGTACCCGTGTCGAGATCTTTTTATTCTCGACACAGGTCGTGTACCCGTGTCGATATCTTTTAATTGTGGACACAGGTCGTGTACCCGTGTCGAGATCTTTTATATCTAGACACAGGTCGTGTACCCGTGTCGAGATCTTTTTATTCTCGACACAGGTCGTGTACCCGTGTCGTTATCTTTTAATTCTCGACACAGGTCGTGTACCCGTGTCGAGATCTTTTTATTCTCGACACAGGCCGTGTACCCGTGTCGAGATCTTTTAATTCTCGACACAGGTCGTGTACCCGTGTCGAGATCTTTTAATTCTCGACACAGGTCGTGTACCCGTGTCGAGATCTTTTAATTCTCGACACAGGTCATGTACCCGTTTCGAGATCTTTTAATTCTCGACACAGGTCGTGTACCCGTGTGGTTATCTTTTAATTCTCGACACAGGTCGTGTACCCGTGTCGAGATCTTTTAATTCTCGACACAGGTCGTGTACCCGTGTCGAGATCTTTTAATTCTCGACACAGGTCGTGTACCCGTGTCGAGATCTTTTTATTCTCGACACAGGTCGTGTACCCGCGTCGAGATCTTTTTATTCTCGACACAGGTCGTGTACCCGTGTCGAGATCTTTTTATTCTCGACACAGGTCGTGTACCCTTGTCGAGATCTTTTTATTCTCGACACAGGTCGTGTACCCGTGTCGAGATCTTTTAATTCTCGACACAGGTCGTGTACCCGTGTCGAGATCTTTTAATTCTCGACACAGGTCGTGTACCCGTGTCGAGATCTATTTATTCTCGACACAGGTCGTGTACCCGTGCCGAGATCTTTTTATTCTCGACACAGATCGTGTACCCGTGTCGTTATCTTTTAATTCTCGACACAGGTCGTGTACCCGTGTCGAGATCTTTTAATTCTCGACACAGGTCGTGTACCCGTGTCGAGATCTTTTTATTCTCGACACAGGTCGTGTACCCGTGCCGAGATCTTTTTATTCTCGACACAGATCGTGTACCCGTGTCGAGATCTTTTAATTCTCGACACAGGTCGTGTACCCGTGTCGAGATCTTTAATTCTCGACACAGGTCGTGTACTCGTGTCGTTATCTTTTAATTCTCGACACAGGTCGTGTACCCGTGTCGAGATCTTTTTGTTCTCGACACAGGTCGTGTACCCGTGTCGAGATCTTTTAATTCTCGACACAGGTCGTGTACCCGTGTCGAGATCTTTTAATTCTCGACACAGGTCGTGTACCCGTGTCGAGATCTTTTTATTCTCGACACAGGTCGTGTACTCGTGTCGAGATCTTTTTATTCTCGACACAGGTCGTGTACCCGTGTCGAGATCTTTTTATTCTCGACACAGGTCGTGTACCCGTGTCGAGATCTTTTTATTCTCGACACAGGTCGTGTACCCGTGTCGAGATCTTTTAATTGTCGACACAGGTCGTGTACCCGTGTCGTTATCTTTTAATTCTCGACACAGGTCGTGTACCCGTGTCGAGATCTTTTTATTCTCGACACAGGTCGTGTACCCGTGTCGAGATCTTTTAATTCTCGACACAGGTCGTGTACCCGTGCCGAGATCTTTTAATTCTCGACACAGGTCGTGTACCCGTGTCGAGATCTTTTTATTCTCGACACAGGTCGTGTACCCGTGTCGAGATCTTTTAATTCTCGACACAGGTCGTGTACCCGTGTCGAGATCTTTTAATTCTCAACACAGGTCGTGTACCCGTGTCGTTATCTTTTAATTCTCGACACAGGTCGTGTACCCGTGTCGAGATCTTTTTATTCTCGACACAGGTCGTGTACCCGTGTCGAGATCTTTTAATTCTCGACACAGGTCGTGTACCCGTGTCGTTATCTTTTAATTCTCGACACAGGTCGGGTACCCGTGTCGAGATCTTTAAATTCTCGACACAGGTCGGGTACCCGTGTCGAGATCTTTAAATTCTCGACACAGGTCGTGTACCCGTGTCGTTATCTTTTAATTCTCGACACAGGTCGTGTACCCGAGTCGAGATCTTTTAATTCTCGACACAGGTCGTGTACCCGTGTCGAGATCTTTTAATTCTCGACACAGGTCGTGTACCCGTGTCGAGATCTTTTTATTCTCGACACAAGTCGTGTACCCGTGTCGATATCTTTTAATTCTGGACACAGGTCGTGTAGCCGTGTCGAGATATTTTAATTCTGGACACAGGTCGTGTAGCCGTGTCGAGATCTTTTAATTCTCGACACAGGTCGTGTACCCGTGTCGAGATCTTTTAATTCTCGACACAGGTCGTGTACCCGTGTCGTTATCTTTTATATCTCGACACAGGTCGTGTACCCGTGTCGAGATCTTTTTATTCTCGACACAGGTCGTGTACCCGTGTCGAGATCTTTTTATTCTCGACACAGGTCGTGTACCCGTGTCGAGGTCTTTTAATTCTCGACACAGGTCGTGTACCCGTGTCGAGATCTTTTATTTCTCGACACAGGTCGTGTACCCGTGTCGAGATCTTTTTATTCTCGACACAGGTCGTGTACCCGTGTCGAGATCTTTTTATTCTCGACACAGGTCGTGTACCCGTGTCGATATCTTTTAATTCTGGACACAGGTCGTGTACCCGTGTCGAGATCTTTTAATTCTCGACACAGGTCGTGTACCCCTGTCGTTATCTATTAATTCTCGACACAGGTCGTGTACCCGTGTCGAGATCTTTTAATTCTCGACACAGGTCGTGTACCCGTGTCGAGATCTTTTAATTCTCGACACAGGTCGTGTAGCCATGTCGAGATCTTTTAATTCTCGACACAGGTCCTGTACCCATGTCGAGATTTTATAATTCTCGACACAGGTCGTGTACCCGTGTCGTTATCTTTTAATTCTCGACACAGGTCGTGTACCCGTGTCGAGATCTTTTTATTCTCGACACAGGTCGTGTACCCGTGTCGATATCTTTTAATTGTGGACACAGGTCGTGTACCCGTGTCGAGATCTTTTATATCTAGACACAGGTGGTGTACCCGTGTCGAGATCTTTTTATTCTCGACACAGGTCGTGTACCCGTGTCGTTATCTTTTAATTCTCGACACAGGTCGTGTACCCGTGTCGAGATCTTTTTATTCTCGACACAGGCCGTGTACCCGTGTCGAGATCTTTTAATTCTCGACACAGGTCGTGTACCCGTGTCGAGATCTTTTAATTCTCGACACAGGTCGTGTACCCGTGTCGAGATCTTTTAATTCTCGACACAGGTCATGTACCCGTTTCGAGATCTTTTAATTCTCGACACAGGTCGTGTACCCGTGTGGTTATCTTTTAATTCTCGACACAGGTCGTGTACCCGTGTCGAGATCTTTTAATTCTCGACACAGGTCGTGTACCCGTGTCGAGATCTTTTAATTCTCGACACAGGTCGTGTACCCGTGTCGAGATCTTTTTATTCTCGACACAGGTCATGTACCCGCGTCGAGATCTTTTTATTCTCGACACAGGTCGTGTACCCGTGTCGAGATCTTTTTATTCTCGACACAGGTCGTGTACCCTTGTCGAGATCTTTTTATTCTCGACACAGGTCGTGTACCCGTGTCGAGATCTTTTAATTCTCGACACAGGTCGTGTACCCGTCTCGTTATCTTTTAATTCTCGACACAGGTCGTGTACCCGTGTCGAGATCTTTTAATTCTCGACACAGGTCGTGTACCCGTGTCGAGATCTTTTTATTCTCGACACAGATCGTGTACCCGTGCCGAGATCTTTTTATTCTCGACACAGATCGTGTACCCGTGTCGAGATCTTTTAATTCTCGACACAGGTCGTGTACCCGTGTCGAGATCTTTAATTCTCGACACAGGTCGTGTACCCGTGTCGTTATCTTTTAATTCTCGACACAGGTCGTGTACCCGTGTCGAGATCTTTTTATTCTCGACACAGGTCGTGTACCCGTGTCGAGATCTTTTAATTCTCGACACAGGTCGTGTACCCGTGTCGTTATCTTTACATTCTCGACACAGGTCGGGTACCCGTGTCGAGATCTTTAAATTCTCGACACAGGTCGTGTACCCGTGTCGTTATCTTTTAATTCTCGACACAGGTCGTGTACCCGAGGCGAGATCTTTTAATTCTCGACACAGGTCGTGTACCCCTGTCGAGATCTTTTAATTCTCGACACAGGTCGTGTACCCGTGTCGAGATCTTTTTATTCTCGACACAAGTCGTGTACCCGTGTCGATATCTTTTAATTCTGGACACAGGTCGTGTAGCCGTGTCGAGATATTTTAATTCTGGACACAGGTCGTGTAGCCGTGTCGAGATCTTTTAATTCTCGACACAGGTCGTGTACCCGTGTCGAGATCTTTTAATTCTCGACACAGGTCGTGTACCCGTGTCGTTATCTTTTATATCTCGACACAGGTCGTGTACCCGTGTCGAGATCTTTTTATTCTCGACACAGGTCGTGTACCCGTGTCGAGGTCTTTTAATTCTCGACACAGGTCGTGTACCCGTGTCGAGATCTTTTTATTCTCGACACAGGTCGTGTACCCCTGTCGAGATCTTTTTATTCTCGACACAGGTCGTGTACCCGTGTCGATATCTTTTAATTCTGGACACAGGTCGTGTACCCGTGTCGAGATCTTTTAATTCTCGACACAGGTCGTGTACCCCTGTCGTTATCTATTAATTCTCGACACAGGTCGTGTACCCGTGTCGAGATCTTTTAATTCTCGACACAGGTCGTGTACCCGTGTCGAGATCTTTTAATTCTCGACACAGGTCGTGTACCCGTGTCGTTATCTTTTAATTCTCGACACAGGTCGTGTACCCGTGTCGAGATCTTTTAATTCTCGACACAGGTCGTGTACCCGTGTCGTTATCTTTTAATTCTCGACACAGGTCGTGTACCCGTGTCGAGATCTTTTAATTCTCGACACAGGTCGTGTAACCGTGTCGAGATCTTTTTATTCTCGACACAGGTCGTGTACCCGTGTCGTCATCTTTTAGTTCTCGACACAGGTCGTGTACCCGTGTCGTCATCTTTTAATTCTCGACACAGGTCGTGTACCCGTGTCGTCATCTTTTAATTCTCGACACAGGTCGTGTACCCGTGTCGTTATCTTTTAATTCTCGACACAGGTCGTGTACCCGTGTCGAGATCTTTAAATTGTCGACACAGGTCGTGTACCCGTGTCGTTATCTTTTAATTCTCGACACAGGTCGTTTACCCGTGTCGAGATCTTTTAATTCTCGACACAGGTCGTTTACCCGTGTCGAGATCTTTTTATTCTCGACACAGGTCGTGTACCCTTGTCGAGATCTTTTTATTCTCTACACAGGTCGTGTACCCTTGTCGAGATCTTTTTATTCTCGACACAGGTCGTGTACCCGTGTTGAGATCTTTTAATTCTCGACACAGGTCGTGTACCCGTGTCGTTATCTTTTATTTCTCGACACAGGTCGTGTACCCGTGTCGAGATCTTTTAATTCTCGACACAGGTCGTGTACGCGTGTCGAGATCTTTTTATTCTCGACACAGGTCATGTACCCGTGTCGAGATCTTTTAATTCTCGACACAGGTCGTGTACCCGTGTCGTGATCTTTTAATTCTCGACAAAGGTCGTGTACCCGTGTCGAGATCTTTTTATTCTCGACACAAGTCGTGTACCCGTGTCGAGATCTTTTAATTCTCGACACAGGTCGTGTACCCGTGTCGTTATCTTTTAATTCTCGACGCAGGTCGTGTACCCGTGTCGAGATCTTTTTATTCTCGACACAGGTCGTGTACCCGTGTCGAGATCTTTTCATTCTCGACACAGGTCGTGTACCCGTGTCGTTATCTTTTAATTTTCGACACAGGTCGTGTACCCGTGTCGTTATCTTTTAATTTTCGACACAGGTCGTGTACCCGTGTCGTTATCTTTTAATTCTCGACACAGGTCGTGTACCCGTGTCGAGATCTTTTAATTCTCGACACAGGTCGTGTACCCGTGTCGTTATCTTTTAATTCTCGACACAGGTCGTGTACCCGTGTCGAGATCTTTTAATTCTCGACACAGGTCGTGTACCCGTGTCGAGATCTTTTTATTCTCGGCACAGGTCGTGTACCCGTGTCGTTATCTTTTAATTCTCAACACAGGTCCTGTACCCGTGTCGAGATCTTTTAATTCTCGACACAGGTCGTGTACCCGTGTCGAGATCTTTTTATTCTCGACACAGGTCGTGTACCCGTGTCGAGATCTTTAAATTTTCGACAAAGGTCGTGTACCCGTGTCGTTATCTTTTAATTCTCGACACAGGTCGTGTACCCGTGTCGAGATCTTTTAATTCTCGACACAGGTCGTGTACCCGTGTCGAGATCTTTTTATTCTCGACACAGGTCGTGTACCCGTGTCGAGATCTTTTTATTCTCGACACAGGTCGTGTACCCGTGTCGAGATCTTTTATTTCTCGACACAGGTCGTGTACCCGTGTCGAGATCTTTTTATTCTCGACACAGGTCGTGTACCCGTGTCAAGATTTTTTTATTCTCGACACAGGTCGTGTACCCGTGTCGAGATCTTTTTATTCTCGACACAGGTCGTGTACCCGTGTCGAGATCTTTTTATCCTCGACACAGGTCGTGTACCCGGGTCGAGATCTTTTAAATCTCGACACAGGTCGTGTACCCGTGTCATTATCTTTTAATTCTCGACACAGGTCGTGTGCCCGTGTCGAGATCTTTTTATTCTCGACACAGGTCGTGTACTCGTGTCGAGATCTTTTATTCTCGACACAGGTCGTGTACCCGTGTCGAGATCTTTTAATTCTCGACACAGGCCGTGTACCCGTGTCGTTATCTTTTAATTCTCGACACAGGTCGTGTACCCGTGTCGAGATCTTTTAATTCTCGACACAGGTCGTGTACCCGTGTCGAGATCTTTTTATTCTCGACACAGGTCGTGTACCCGTGTCGAGATCTTTTTATTCTCGACACAGGTCGTGTACCCGTGTCGAGATCTTTTTATTCTCGACACAGGTCGTGTACCCGGGTCGAGATCTTTTAAATCTCGACACAGGTCGTGTACCCGTGTCATTATCTTTTAATTCTCGACACAGGTCGTGTACCCGTGTAGAGATCTTTTTATTCTCGACACAGGTCGTGTACTCGTGTCGAGATCTTTTAATTCTCGACACAGGTCGTGTACCCGTGTCGAGATCTTTTAATTCTCGACACAGGCCGTGTACCCGTGTCGAGATCTTTTTATTCTCGACACAGGTCGTGTACCCGTGTCGAGATCTTTAAATTCTCGACAAAGGTCGTGTACCCGTGTCGTTATCTTTTAATTCTCGACACAGGTCGTGTACCCTTGTCGAGATCTTTTAATTCTCGACACAGGTCGTGTACCCGTGTCGAGATCTTTTTATTCTCGACACAGGTCGTTTACCCGTTTCGAGATCTTTTTATTCTCGACACAGGTCATGTACCCGTGTCGAGATCTTTTAATTCTCGACACAGGTCGTGTACCCGTGTCGTTATCTTTTAATTCTCGACACAGGTCGTGTACCCGTGTCGAGATCTTTTTATTCTCGACACAGGTCGTGTACCCGTGTCGAGATCTTTAAATTTTCGACAAAGGTCGTGTACCCGTGTCGTTATCTTTTAATTCTCGACACAGGTCGTGTACCCGTGTCGAGATCTTTTAATTCTCGACACAGGTCGTGTACCCGTGTCGAGATCTTTTTATTCTCGACACAGGTCGTGTACCCGTGTCGAGATCTTTTTATTCTCGACACAGGTCGTGTACCCGTGTCGAGATCTTTTATTTCTCGACACAGGTCGTGTACCCGTGTCGAGATCTTTTTATTCTCGACACAGGTCGTGTACCCGTGTCAAGATTTTTTTATTCTCGACACAGGTCGTGTACCCGTGTCGAGATCTTTTTATTCTCGACACAGGTCGTGTACCCGTGTCGAGATCTTTTTATTCTCGACACAGGTCGTGTACCCGGGTCGAGATCTTTTAAATCTCGACACAGGTCGTGTACCCGTGTCATTATCTTTTAATTCTCGACACAGGTCGTGTGCCCGTGTCGAGATCTTTTTATTCTCGACACAGGTCGTGTACTCGTGTCGAGATCTTTTAATTCTCGACACAGGTCGTGTACCCGTGTCGAGATCTTTTAATTCTCGACACAGGCCGTGTACCCGTGTCGTTATCTTTTAATTCTCGACACAGGTCGTGTACCCGTGTCGAGATCTTTTAATTCTCGACACAGGTCGTGTACCCGTGTCGAGATCTTTTTATTCTCGACACAGGTCGTGTACCCGTGTCGAGATCTTTTTATTCTCGACACAGGTCGTGTACCCGTGTCGAGATCTTTTATTTCTCGACACAGGTCGTGTACCCGTGTCGAGATCTTTTTATTCTCGACACAGGTCGTGTACCCGTGTCAAGATTTTTTATTCTCGACACAGGTCGTGTACCCGTGTCGAGATCTTTTTATTCTCGACACAGGTCGTGTACCCGTGTCGAGATCTTTTTATTCTCGACACAGGTCGTGTACCCGTGTCGAGATCTTTTTATTCTCGACACAGGTCGTGTACCCGTGTCGAGATCTTTTTATTCTCGACACAGGTCGTGTACCCGGGTCGAGATCTATTAAATCTCGACACAGGTCGTGTACCCGTGTCATTATCTTTTAATTCTCGACACAGGTCGTGTACCCGTGTAGAGATCTTTTTATTCTCGACACAGGTCGTGTACTCGTGTCGAGATCTTTTAATTCTCGACACAGGTCGTGTACCCGTGTCGAGATCTTTTAATTCTCGACACAGGCCGTGTACCCGTGTCGAGATCTTTTTATTCTCGACACAGGTCGTGTACCCGTGTCGAGATCTTTAAATTCTCGACGAAGGTCGTGTACCCGTGTCGTTATCTTTTAATTCTCGACACAGGTCGTGTACCCGTGTCGAGATCTTTTAATTCTCGACACAGGTCGTGTACCCGTGTCGAGATCTTTTTATTCTCGACACAGGTCGTTTACCCGTTTCGAGATCTTTTTATTCTCGACACAGGTCATGTACCCGTGTCGAGATCTTTTAATTCTCGACACAGGTCGTGTACCCGTGTCGTTATCTTTTAATTCTCGACACAGGTCGTGTACCCGTGTCGATATCTTTTAATTCTGGACACAGATCGCGTAGCCGTGTCGAGATATTTTAATTCTAGACACAGGTCGTGTAGCCGTGTCGAGATATTTTAATTCTCGACATAGGTCGTGTACCCGTGTCGAGATCTTTTAATTCTCGACACAGGTCGTGTACCCGTGTCGTTATCTTTTAATTCTCGACACAGGTCGTGTACCCGTGTCGAGATCTTTTTATTCTCGACACAGGTCATGTACCCGTGTCGAGATCTTTTTATTCTCGACACAGGTCGTGTACCCGTGTCGAGATCTTTTAATTCTCGACACAGGTCGTGTACCCGTGTCGAGATCTTTTTATTCTCGACACAGGTCGTGTACCCGTGTCGTCATCTTTTCATTCTCGACACAGGTCGTGTACCCGTGTCGTTATCTTTTAATTCTCGACACAGGTCGTGTACCCGTGTCGAGATCTTTTAATTCTCGACACAGGTCGTGTACCCATGTCGTTATCTTTTAATTCTCGACACAGGTCGTGTACCCGTGTCGAGATCTTTTAATTCTCGACACAGGTCGTGTACCCGTGTCGAGATCTTTTAATTCTCGACACAGGTCGTGTACCCGTGTCGAGATCTTTTTATTCTCGACACAGGTCGTGTACCCGTGTCGAGATCTTTTAATTCTCGACACAGGTCGTGTACCCGTGTCGAGATCTTTTTATTCTCGGCACAGGTCGTGTACCCGTGTCGTTATCTTTTAATTCTCAACACAGGTCCTGTACCCGTGTCGAGATCTTTTAATTCTCGACACAGGTCGTGTACCCGTGTCGAAATCTTTTTATTCTCGACACAGGTCGTGTACCCGTGTCGAGATCTTTAAATTCTCGACAAAGGTCGTGTACCTGTGTCGTTATCTTTTAATTCTCGACACAGGTCGTGTACCCGTGTCGAGATCTTTTAATTCTCGACACAGGTCGTGTACCCGTGTCGAGATCTTTTGATTCTCGACACCGGTCGTGTACCCGTGTCGAGATCTTTTTATTCTCGACACAGGTCGTGTACCCGTGTCGAGATCTTTTATTTCTCGACACAGGTCGTGTACCCGTGTCGAGATCTTTTTATTCTCGACACAGGTCGTGTACCCGTGTCAAGATCTTTTTATTCTCGACACAGGTCGTGTACCCGTGTCGAGATCTTTTTATTCTCGACACAGGTCGTGTACCCGTGTCGAGATCTTTTTATTCTCGACACAGGTCGTGTACCCGTGTCGAGATCTTTTTATTCTCGACACAGGTCGTGTACCCGTGTCGAGATCTTTTAAATCTCGACACAGGTCGTGTACCCGTGTCATTATCTTTTAAATCTCGACACAGGTCGTGTACCCGTGTCATTATCTTTTAATTCTCGACACAGGTCGTGTACCCATTTCGAGATCTTTTATTCTCGACACAGGTCATGTACCTGTGTCGAGATCTTTTAATTCTCGACACAGGTCGTGTACCCGTGTCGTTATCTTTTAATTCTCGACACAGGTCGTGTACCCGTGTCGATATCTTTTAATTCTGGACACAGGTCGTGTAGCCGTGTCGAGATATTTTAATTCTAGACACAGGTCCTGTAGCCGTGTCGAGATATTTTAATTCTCGACATAGGTCGTGTACCCGTGTCGAGATCTTTTAATTCTCGACATAGGTCGTGTACCCGTGTCGTTATCTTTTAATTCTCGACACAGGTCGTGTACCCGTGTCGAGATCTTTTTATTCTCGACACAGGTCGTGTACCCGTGTCGAGATCTTTTTATTCTCGACACAGGTCGTGTACCCGTGTCGAGATCTTTTAATTCTCGACACAGGTCGTGTACCCGTGTCAAGACCTTTTTATTCTCGACAC
This sequence comes from Rhipicephalus microplus, assembly GCF_043290135.1. Classification (NCBI taxonomy): domain Eukaryota; kingdom Metazoa; phylum Arthropoda; class Arachnida; order Ixodida; family Ixodidae; genus Rhipicephalus; species Rhipicephalus microplus. The sequence continues at coordinate 140,583,250 of NC_134710.1, forward strand.
AGGTCGTGTACCCATGTCGTCATCTTTTCATTCTCGACACAGGTCGTGTACCCGTGTCGTTATCTTTTAATTCTCGACACAGGTCGTGTACCCGTGTCGAGATCTTTTAATTCTCGACACAGGTCGTGTACCCATGTCGTTATCTTTTAATTCTCGACACAGGTCGTGTACCCGTGTCGAGATCTTTTTATTCTCGACACAGGTCGTGTACCCGTGTTGAGATCTTTTTATTCTCGACACAGGTCGTGTACCCGTGTCGAGATCTTTTAATTCTCGACACAGGTCGTGTACCCGTGTCGTTACCTTTTAATTCTCGACACAGGTCGTGTACCCGTGTCGAGATCTTTTAATTCTCGACACAGGTCGTGTACCCGTGTCGAGATCTTTTAATTCTCGAAACAGGTCGTGTACCCGTGTCGAGATCTTTTTATTCTCGACACAGGTCGTGTACCCGTGTCGAGATCTTTTAATTCTCGACACAGGTCGTGTACCCGTGTCGAGACTTTTAATTCTCGACACAGGTCGTGTACCCGTGTCGAGATCTTTCAATTCTCGAGACAGGTCGTGTACCCGTGTCGTTATCTTTCAATTCTCGACACAGGTCGTGTACCCGTGTCGAGATCTTTTAATTCTCGACACAGGTCGTGTACCCGTGTCGAGATCTTTTTATTCTCGACACAGGTCGTGTACCCATGTCGAGATCTTTTTATTCTCGACACAGGTCGTGTACCCGTGTCGAGATCTTTTAATTCTCGACACAGGTCGTGTACCCCAATTGTTATCTTTTAATTCTCGACACAGGTCGTGTACCCGTGTTGTTATCTTTTAATTCTCGACACAGGTCGTGTACCCGTGTCGAGATCTTTTTATTCTCGACACAGGTCGTGTACCCGTGTCGAGATCTTTAAATTCTCGACAAAGGTCGTGTACCTGTGTCGTTATCTTTTAATTCTCGACACAGGTCGTGTACCCGTGTCGAGATCTTTTGATTCTCGACACAGGTCGTGTACCCGTGTCGAGATCTTTTTATTCTCGACACAGGTCGTGTACCCGTGTCGAGATCTTTTTATTCTCGACACAGGTCGTGTACCCGTGTCGAGATCTTTTATTTCTCGACACAGGTCGTGTACCCGTGTCGAGATCTTTTTATTCTCGACACAGGTCGTGTACCCGTGTCGAGATCTTTTTATTCTCGACACAGGTCGTGTACCCGTGTCGAGATCTTTTTATTCTCGACACAGGTCGTGTACCCGTGTCGAGATCTTTTTATTCTCGACACAGGTCGTGTACCCGTGTCGAGATCTTTTTATTCTCGACACAGGTCGTGTACCCGGGTCGAGATCTTTTAAATCTCGACACAGGTCGTGTACCCGTGTCGAGATCTTTTTATTCTCGGCACAGGTCGTGTACCCGTGTCGTTATCTTTTAATTCTCAACACAGGTCCTGTACCCGTGTCGAGATCTTTTAATTCTCGACACAGGTCATGTACCCGTGTCGAGATCTTTTTATTCTCGACACAGGTCGTGTACCCGTGTCGAGATCTTTAAATTCTCGACAAAGGTCGTGTACCTGTGTCGTTATCTTTTAATTCTCGACACAGGTCGTGTACCCGTGTCGAGATCTTTTAATTCTCGACACAGGTCGTGTACCCGTGTCGAGATCTTTTTATTCTCGACACAGGTCGTGTACCCGTGTCGTCATCTTTTCATTCTCGACACAGGTCGTGTACCCGTGTCGTTATCTTTTAATTCTCGACACAGGTCGTGTACCCGTGTCGAGATCTTTTAATTCTCGACACAGGTCGTGTACCCGTGTCGAGATCTTTTAATTCTCGACACAGGTCGTGTACCCGTGTCGAGATCTTTTAATTCTCGACACAGGTCGTGTACCCGTGTCGAGATCTCTTTATTCTCGACACAGGTCGTGTACCCGTGTCGAGATCTTTTAATTCTCGACACAGGTCGTGTACCCGTGTCGTTATCTTTTAATTCTCGACACAGGTCGTGTACCCGTGTCGAGATCTTTTAATTCTCGACACAGGTCGTGTACCCGTGTCGAGATCTTTTTGTTCTCGACACAGGTCGTGTACCCGTGTCGAGATCTTTTTTTCTCGACACAGGTCGTGTACCCGTGTCGAAATCTTTTAATTCTCGACACAGGTCGTGTAGCCGTGTCGAGATCTTTTAATTCTCGACACAGGTCGTGTAGCCGTGTCGAGATCTTTTAATTCTCGACACAGGTCGTGTAGCCATGTCGAGATCTTTTAATTCTCGACACAGGTCCTGTACCCATGTCGAGATTTTATAATTCTCGACACAGGTCGTGTACCCGTGTCGTTATCTTTTTATTCTCGACACAGGTCGTGTACCCGTGTCGAGATCTTTTAATTCTCGACACAGGTCGTGTAGCCGTGTATAGATCTTTTCTCAGTTGTGTAGCCCTGTCGAGATCTTTACTCGGTTGTGTAGCCGTGTCGTTAACTTTTAATTCTCGACACAGGTCGTGTACCCGTGTCGAGATCTTTTAATTCTCGACACAGGTCGTGTACCCGTTTCGAGATCTTTTAATTCTCGACACAGGTCGTGTACCCGTGTCGAGATCTTTTTATTCTCGACACAGGTCGTGTACCCGCGTCGAGATCTTTTTATTCTCGACACAGGTCATGTACCCGTGTCGAGATCTTTTTATTCTCGACACAGGTCGTGTACCCTTGTCGAGATCTTTTTATTCTCGACACAGGTCGTGTACCCGTGTCGAGATCTTTTAATTCTCGACACAGGTCGTGTACCCGTGTCGAGATCTTTTAATTCTCGACACAGGTCGTGTACCCGTGTCGAGATCTATTTATTCTCGACACAGGTCGTGTACCCGTGCCGAGATTTTTTTATTCTCGACACAGGTCGTGTACCCGTGTCGTTATCTTTTAATTCTCGACACAGGTCGTGTACCCGTGTCGAGATCTTTTAATTCTCGACACAGGTCGTGTACCCGTGTCGAGATCTTTTTATTCTTGACACAGGTCGTGTACCCGTGCCGAGATCTTTTTATTCTCGACACAGATCGTGTACCCGTGTCGAGATCTTTTAATTCTCGACACAGGTCGTGTACCCGTGTCGAGATCTTTTTATTCTCGACACAGGTCGTGTACCCGTGTCGAGATCTTTTTATTCTCGACACAGGTCGTGTACCCGTGTCGAGATCTTTTAATTGTCGACACAGGTCGTGTACCCGTGTCGTTATCTTTTAATTCTCGACACAGGTCGTGTACCCGTGTCGAGATCTTTTTATTCTCGACACAGGTCGTGTACCCGTGTCGAGATCTTTTAATTCTCGACACAGGTCGTGTACCCGTGCAGAGATCTTTTAATTCTCGACACAGGTCGTGTACCCGTGTCGAGATCTTTTTATTCTCGACACAGGTCGTGTACCCGTGTCGAGATCTTTTAATTCTCGACACAGGTCGTGTACCCATGTCGAGATCTTTTAATTCTCGACACAGGTCGTGTACCCGTGTCGTTATCTTTTAATTCTCGACACAGGTCGTGTACCCGTGTCGAGATCTTTTTATTCTCGACACAGGTCGTGTACCCGTGTCGAGATCTTTTAATTCTCGACACAGGTCGTGTACCCGTGTCGTTATCTTTTAATTCTCGACACAGGTCGGGTACCCGTGTCGAGATCTTTAAATTCTCGACACAGGTCGTGTACCCGTGTCGTTATCTTTTAATTCTCGACACAGGTCGTGTACCCGAGTCGAGATCTTTTAATTCTCGACACAGGTCGTGTACCCGTGTCGAGATCTTTTAATTCTCGACACAAGTCGTGTACCCGTGTCGAGATCTTTTTATTCTCGACACAGGTCGTGTACCCGTGTCGAGGTCTTTTAATTCTCGACAGAGGTCGTGTACCCGTGTCGAGATCTTTTATTTCTCGACACAGGTCGTGTACCCGTGTCGAGATCTTTTTATTCTCGACACAGGTCGTGTACCCGTGTCGAGATCTTTTTATTCTCGACACAGGTCGTGTACCCGTGTCGATATCTTTTAATTCTGGACACAGGTCGTGTACCCGTGTCGAGATCTTTTAATTCTCGACACAGGTCGTGTACCCCTGTCGTTATCTATTAATTCTCGACACAGGTCGTGTACCCGTGTCGAGATCTTTTAATTCTCGACACAGGTCGTGTACCCGTGTCGAGATCTTTTAATTCTCGACACAGGTCGTGTAGCCATGTCGAGATCTTTTAATTCTCGACACAGGTCCTGTACCCATGTCGAGATTTTATAATTCTCGACACAGGTCGTGTACCCGTGTCGTTATCTTTTAATTCTCGACACAGGTCGTGTACCCGTGTCGAGATCTTTTTATTCTCGACACAGGTCGTGTACCCGTGTCGATATCTTTTAATTGTGGACACAGGTCGTGTACCCGTGTCGAGATCTTTTATATCTAGACACAGGTCGTGTACCCGTGTCGAGATCTTTTTATTCTCGACACAGGTCGTGTACCCGTGTCGTTATCTTTTAATTCTCGACACAGGTCGTGTACCCGTGTCGAGATCTTTTTATTCTCGACACAGGCCGTGTACCCGTGTCGAGATCTTTTAATTCTCGACACAGGTCGTGTACCCGTGTCGAGATCTTTTAATTCTCGACACAGGTCGTGTACCCGTGTCGAGATCTTTTAATTCTCGACACAGGTCATGTACCCGTTTCGAGATCTTTTAATTCTCGACACAGGTCGTGTACCCGTGTGGTTATCTTTTAATTCTCGACACAGGTCGTGTACCCGTGTCGAGATCTTTTAATTCTCGACACAGGTCGTGTACCCGTGTCGAGATCTTTTAATTCTCGACACAGGTCGTGTACCCGTGTCGAGATCTTTTTATTCTCGACACAGGTCGTGTACCCGCGTCGAGATCTTTTTATTCTCGACACAGGTCGTGTACCCGTGTCGAGATCTTTTTATTCTCGACACAGGTCGTGTACCCTTGTCGAGATCTTTTTATTCTCGACACAGGTCGTGTACCCGTGTCGAGATCTTTTAATTCTCGACACAGGTCGTGTACCCGTCTCGTTATCTTTTAATTCTCGACACAGGTCGTGTACCCGTGTCGAGATCTTTTAATTCTCGACACAGGTCGTGTACCCGTGTCGAGATCTTTTTATTCTCGACACAGATCGTGTACCCGTGTCGAGATCTTTTTATTCTCGACACAAGTCGTGTACCCGTGTCGATATCTTTTAATTCTGGACACAGGTCGTGTAGCCGTGTCGAGATATTTTAATTCTGGACACAGGTCGTGTAGCCGTGTCGAGATATTTTAATTCTGGACACAGGTCGTGTAGCCGTGTCGAGATCTTTTAATTCTCGACACAGGTCGTGTACCCGTGTCGTTATCTTTTAATTCTCGACACAGGTCGTGTACCCGTGTCGTTATCTTTTATATCTCGACACAGGTCGTGTACCCGTGTCGAGATCTTTTTATTCTCGACACAGGTCGTGTACCCGTGTCGAGATCTTTTTATTCTCGACACAGGTCGTGTACCCGTGTCGAGGTCTTTTAATTCTCGACACAGGTCGTGTACCCGTGTCGAGATCTTTTATTTCTCGACACAGGTCGTGTACCCGTGTCGAGATCTTTTTATTCTCGACACAGGTCGTGTACCCGTGTCGAGATCTTTTTATTCTCGACACAGGTCGTGTACCCGTGTCGATATCTTTTAATTCTGGACACAGGTCGTGTACCCGTGTCGAGATCTTTTAATTCTCGACACAGGTCGTGTACCCCTGTCGTTATCTATTAATTCTCGACACAGGTCGTGTACCCGTGTCGAGATCTTTTAATTCTCGACACAGGTCGTGTACCCGTGTCGTTATCTTTTATATCTCGACACAGGTCGTGTACCCGTGTCGAGATCTTTTTATTCTCGACACAGGTCGTGTACCCGTGTCGAGATCTTTTTATTCTCGACACAGGTCGTGTACCCGTGTCGAGGTCTTTTAATTCTCGACACAGGTCGTGTACCCGTGTCGAGATCTTTTATTTCTCGACACAGGTCGTGTACCCGTGTCGAGATCTTTTTATTCTCGACACAGGTCGTGTACCCGTGTCGAGATCTTTTTATTCTCGACACAGGTCGTGTACCCGTGTCGTTATCTTTTTATTCTCGACACAGGTCGTGTACCCGTGTCGAGATCTTTTAATTCTCGACACAGGTCGTGTAGCCGTGTATAGATCTTTTCTCAGTTGTGTAGCCCTGTCGAGATCTTTTCTCGGTTGTGTAGCCGTGTCGTTAACTTTTAATTCTCGACACAGGTCGTGTACCCGTGTCGAGATCTTTTTATTCTCGACACAGGTCGTGTACCCGTGTCGATATCTTTTAATTGTGGACACAGGTCGTGTACCCGTGTCGAGATCTTTTATATCTAGACACAGGTCGTGTACCCGTGTCGAGATCTTTTTATTCTCGACACAGGTCGTGTACCCGTGTCGTTATCTTTTAATTCTCGACACAGGTCGTGTACCCGTGTCGAGATCTTTTTATTCTCGACACAGGCCGTGTACCCGTGTCGAGATCTTTTAATTCTCGACACAGGTCGTGTACCCGTGTCGAGATCTTTTAATTCTCGACACAGGTCGTGTACCCGTGTCGAGATCTTTTAATTCTCGACACAGGTCATGTACCCGTTTCGAGATCTTTTAATTCTCGACACAGGTCGTGTACCCGTGTGGTTATCTTTTAATTCTCGACACAGGTCGTGTACCCGTGTCGAGATCTTTTAATTCTCGACACAGGTCGTGTACCCGTGTCGAGATCTTTTAATTCTCGACACAGGTCGTGTACCCGTGTCGAGATCTTTTTATTCTCGACACAGGTCGTGTACCCGCGTCGAGATCTTTTTATTCTCGACACAGGTCGTGTACCCGTGTCGAGATCTTTTTATTCTCGACACAGGTCGTGTACCCTTGTCGAGATCTTTTTATTCTCGACACAGGTCGTGTACCCGTGTCGAGATCTTTTAATTCTCGACACAGGTCGTGTACCCGTGTCGAGATCTTTTAATTCTCGACACAGGTCGTGTACCCGTGTCGAGATCTATTTATTCTCGACACAGGTCGTGTACCCGTGCCGAGATCTTTTTATTCTCGACACAGATCGTGTACCCGTGTCGTTATCTTTTAATTCTCGACACAGGTCGTGTACCCGTGTCGAGATCTTTTAATTCTCGACACAGGTCGTGTACCCGTGTCGAGATCTTTTTATTCTCGACACAGGTCGTGTACCCGTGCCGAGATCTTTTTATTCTCGACACAGATCGTGTACCCGTGTCGAGATCTTTTAATTCTCGACACAGGTCGTGTACCCGTGTCGAGATCTTTAATTCTCGACACAGGTCGTGTACTCGTGTCGTTATCTTTTAATTCTCGACACAGGTCGTGTACCCGTGTCGAGATCTTTTTGTTCTCGACACAGGTCGTGTACCCGTGTCGAGATCTTTTAATTCTCGACACAGGTCGTGTACCCGTGTCGAGATCTTTTAATTCTCGACACAGGTCGTGTACCCGTGTCGAGATCTTTTTATTCTCGACACAGGTCGTGTACTCGTGTCGAGATCTTTTTATTCTCGACACAGGTCGTGTACCCGTGTCGAGATCTTTTTATTCTCGACACAGGTCGTGTACCCGTGTCGAGATCTTTTTATTCTCGACACAGGTCGTGTACCCGTGTCGAGATCTTTTAATTGTCGACACAGGTCGTGTACCCGTGTCGTTATCTTTTAATTCTCGACACAGGTCGTGTACCCGTGTCGAGATCTTTTTATTCTCGACACAGGTCGTGTACCCGTGTCGAGATCTTTTAATTCTCGACACAGGTCGTGTACCCGTGCCGAGATCTTTTAATTCTCGACACAGGTCGTGTACCCGTGTCGAGATCTTTTTATTCTCGACACAGGTCGTGTACCCGTGTCGAGATCTTTTAATTCTCGACACAGGTCGTGTACCCGTGTCGAGATCTTTTAATTCTCAACACAGGTCGTGTACCCGTGTCGTTATCTTTTAATTCTCGACACAGGTCGTGTACCCGTGTCGAGATCTTTTTATTCTCGACACAGGTCGTGTACCCGTGTCGAGATCTTTTAATTCTCGACACAGGTCGTGTACCCGTGTCGTTATCTTTTAATTCTCGACACAGGTCGGGTACCCGTGTCGAGATCTTTAAATTCTCGACACAGGTCGGGTACCCGTGTCGAGATCTTTAAATTCTCGACACAGGTCGTGTACCCGTGTCGTTATCTTTTAATTCTCGACACAGGTCGTGTACCCGAGTCGAGATCTTTTAATTCTCGACACAGGTCGTGTACCCGTGTCGAGATCTTTTAATTCTCGACACAGGTCGTGTACCCGTGTCGAGATCTTTTTATTCTCGACACAAGTCGTGTACCCGTGTCGATATCTTTTAATTCTGGACACAGGTCGTGTAGCCGTGTCGAGATATTTTAATTCTGGACACAGGTCGTGTAGCCGTGTCGAGATCTTTTAATTCTCGACACAGGTCGTGTACCCGTGTCGAGATCTTTTAATTCTCGACACAGGTCGTGTACCCGTGTCGTTATCTTTTATATCTCGACACAGGTCGTGTACCCGTGTCGAGATCTTTTTATTCTCGACACAGGTCGTGTACCCGTGTCGAGATCTTTTTATTCTCGACACAGGTCGTGTACCCGTGTCGAGGTCTTTTAATTCTCGACACAGGTCGTGTACCCGTGTCGAGATCTTTTATTTCTCGACACAGGTCGTGTACCCGTGTCGAGATCTTTTTATTCTCGACACAGGTCGTGTACCCGTGTCGAGATCTTTTTATTCTCGACACAGGTCGTGTACCCGTGTCGATATCTTTTAATTCTGGACACAGGTCGTGTACCCGTGTCGAGATCTTTTAATTCTCGACACAGGTCGTGTACCCCTGTCGTTATCTATTAATTCTCGACACAGGTCGTGTACCCGTGTCGAGATCTTTTAATTCTCGACACAGGTCGTGTACCCGTGTCGAGATCTTTTAATTCTCGACACAGGTCGTGTAGCCATGTCGAGATCTTTTAATTCTCGACACAGGTCCTGTACCCATGTCGAGATTTTATAATTCTCGACACAGGTCGTGTACCCGTGTCGTTATCTTTTAATTCTCGACACAGGTCGTGTACCCGTGTCGAGATCTTTTTATTCTCGACACAGGTCGTGTACCCGTGTCGATATCTTTTAATTGTGGACACAGGTCGTGTACCCGTGTCGAGATCTTTTATATCTAGACACAGGTGGTGTACCCGTGTCGAGATCTTTTTATTCTCGACACAGGTCGTGTACCCGTGTCGTTATCTTTTAATTCTCGACACAGGTCGTGTACCCGTGTCGAGATCTTTTTATTCTCGACACAGGCCGTGTACCCGTGTCGAGATCTTTTAATTCTCGACACAGGTCGTGTACCCGTGTCGAGATCTTTTAATTCTCGACACAGGTCGTGTACCCGTGTCGAGATCTTTTAATTCTCGACACAGGTCATGTACCCGTTTCGAGATCTTTTAATTCTCGACACAGGTCGTGTACCCGTGTGGTTATCTTTTAATTCTCGACACAGGTCGTGTACCCGTGTCGAGATCTTTTAATTCTCGACACAGGTCGTGTACCCGTGTCGAGATCTTTTAATTCTCGACACAGGTCGTGTACCCGTGTCGAGATCTTTTTATTCTCGACACAGGTCATGTACCCGCGTCGAGATCTTTTTATTCTCGACACAGGTCGTGTACCCGTGTCGAGATCTTTTTATTCTCGACACAGGTCGTGTACCCTTGTCGAGATCTTTTTATTCTCGACACAGGTCGTGTACCCGTGTCGAGATCTTTTAATTCTCGACACAGGTCGTGTACCCGTCTCGTTATCTTTTAATTCTCGACACAGGTCGTGTACCCGTGTCGAGATCTTTTAATTCTCGACACAGGTCGTGTACCCGTGTCGAGATCTTTTTATTCTCGACACAGATCGTGTACCCGTGCCGAGATCTTTTTATTCTCGACACAGATCGTGTACCCGTGTCGAGATCTTTTAATTCTCGACACAGGTCGTGTACCCGTGTCGAGATCTTTAATTCTCGACACAGGTCGTGTACCCGTGTCGTTATCTTTTAATTCTCGACACAGGTCGTGTACCCGTGTCGAGATCTTTTTATTCTCGACACAGGTCGTGTACCCGTGTCGAGATCTTTTAATTCTCGACACAGGTCGTGTACCCGTGTCGTTATCTTTACATTCTCGACACAGGTCGGGTACCCGTGTCGAGATCTTTAAATTCTCGACACAGGTCGTGTACCCGTGTCGTTATCTTTTAATTCTCGACACAGGTCGTGTACCCGAGGCGAGATCTTTTAATTCTCGACACAGGTCGTGTACCCGTGTCGAGATCTTTTAATTCTCGACACAGGTCGTGTACCCGTGTCGAGATCTTTTTATTCTCGACACAAGTCGTGTACCCGTGTCGATATCTTTTAATTCTGGACACAGGTCGTGTAGCCGTGTCGAGATATTTTAATTCTGGACACAGGTCGTGTAGCCGTGTCGAGATCTTTTAATTCTCGACACAGGTCGTGTACCCGTGTCGAGATCTTTTAATTCTCGACACAGGTCGTGTACCCGTGTCGTTATCTTTTATATCTCGACACAGGTCGTGTACCCGTGTCGAGATCTTTTTATTCTCGACACAGGTCGTGTACCCGTGTCGAGGTCTTTTAATTCTCGACACAGGTCGTGTACCCGTGTCGAGATCTTTTTATTCTCGACACAGGTCGTGTACCCCTGTCGAGATCTTTTTATTCTCGACACAGGTCGTGTACCCGTGTCGATATCTTTTAATTCTGGACACAGGTCGTGTACCCGTGTCGAGATCTTTTAATTCTCGACACAGGTCGTGTACCCCTGTCGTTATCTATTAATTCTCGACACAGGTCGTGTACCCGTGTCGAGATCTTTTAATTCTCGACACAGGTCGTGTACCCGTGTCGAGATCTTTTAATTCTCGACACAGGTCGTGTACCCGTGTCGTTATCTTTTAATTCTCGACACAGGTCGTGTACCCGTGTCGAGATCTTTTAATTCTCGACACAGGTCGTGTACCCGTGTCGTTATCTTTTAATTCTCGACACAGGTCGTGTACCCGTGTCGAGATCTTTTAATTCTCGACACAGGTCGTGTAACCGTGTCGAGATCTTTTTATTCTCGACACAGGTCGTGTACCCGTGTCGTCATCTTTTAGTTCTCGACACAGGTCGTGTACCCGTGTCGTCATCTTTTAATTCTCGACACAGGTCGTGTACCCGTGTCGTCATCTTTTAATTCTCGACACAGGTCGTGTACCCGTGTCGTTATCTTTTAATTCTCGACACAGGTCGTGTACCCGTGTCGAGATCTTTAAATTGTCGACACAGGTCGTGTACCCGTGTCGTTATCTTTTAATTCTCGACACAGGTCGTTTACCCGTGTCGAGATCTTTTAATTCTCGACACAGGTCGTTTACCCGTGTCGAGATCTTTTTATTCTCGACACAGGTCGTGTACCCTTGTCGAGATCTTTTTATTCTCGACACAGGTCGTGTACCCTTGTCGAGATCTTTTTATTCTCGACACAGGTCGTGTACCCGTGTTGAGATCTTTTAATTCTCGACACAGGTCGTGTACCCGTGTCGTTATCTTTTATTTCTCGACACAGGTCGTGTACCCGTGTCGAGATCTTTTAATTCTCGACACAGGTCGTGTACGCGTGTCGAGATCTTTTTATTCTCGACACAGGTCATGTACCCGTGTCGAGATCTTTTAATTCTCGACACAGGTCGTGTACCCGTGTCGTGATCTTTTAATTCTCGACAAAGGTCGTGTACCCGTGTCGAGATCTTTTTATTCTCGACACAAGTCGTGTACCCGTGTCGAGATCTTTTAATTCTCGACACAGGTCGTGTACCCGTGTCGTTATCTTTTAATTCTCGACGCAGGTCGTGTACCCGTGTCGAGATCTTTTTATTCTCGACACAGGTCGTGTACCCGTGTCGAGATCTTTTCATTCTCGACACAGGTCGTGTACCCGTGTCGTTATCTTTTAATTTTCGACACAGGTCGTGTACCCGTGTCGTTATCTTTTAATTTTCGACACAGGTCGTGTACCCGTGTCGTTATCTTTTAATTCTCGACACAGGTCGTGTACCCGTGTCGAGATCTTTTAATTCTCGACACAGGTCGTGTACCCGTGTCGTTATCTTTTAATTCTCGACACAGGTCGTGTACCCGTGTCGAGATCTTTTAATTCTCGACACAGGTCGTGTACCCGTGTCGAGATCTTTTTATTCTCGGCACAGGTCGTGTACCCGTGTCGTTATCTTTTAATTCTCAACACAGGTCCTGTACCCGTGTCGAGATCTTTTAATTCTCGACACAGGTCGTGTACCCGTGTCGAGATCTTTTTATTCTCGACACAGGTCGTGTACCCGTGTCGAGATCTTTAAATTTTCGACAAAGGTCGTGTACCCGTGTCGTTATCTTTTAATTCTCGACACAGGTCGTGTACCCGTGTCGAGATCTTTTAATTCTCGACACAGGTCGTGTACCCGTGTCGAGATCTTTTTATTCTCGACACAGGTCGTGTACCCGTGTCGAGATCTTTTTATTCTCGACACAGGTCGTGTACCCGTGTCGAGATCTTTTATTTCTCGACACAGGTCGTGTACCCGTGTCGAGATCTTTTTATTCTCGACACAGGTCGTGTACCCGTGTCAAGATTTTTTTATTCTCGACACAGGTCGTGTACCCGTGTCGAGATCTTTTTATTCTCGACACAGGTCGTGTACCCGTGTCGAGATCTTTTTATCCTCGACACAGGTCGTGTACCCGGGTCGAGATCTTTTAAATCTCGACACAGGTCGTGTACCCGTGTCATTATCTTTTAATTCTCGACACAGGTCGTGTGCCCGTGTCGAGATCTTTTTATTCTCGACACAGGTCGTGTACTCGTGTCGAGATCTTTTTATTCTCGACACAGGTCGTGTACCCGTGTCGAGATCTTTTAATTCTCGACACAGGCCGTGTACCCGTGTCGTTATCTTTTAATTCTCGACACAGGTCGTGTACCCGTGTCGAGATCTTTTAATTCTCGACACAGGTCGTGTACCCGTGTCGAGATCTTTTTATTCTCGACACAGGTCGTGTACCCGTGTCGAGATCTTTTTATTCTCGACACAGGTCGTGTACCCGTGTCGAGATCTTTTTATTCTCGACACAGGTCGTGTACCCGGGTCGAGATCTTTTAAATCTCGACACAGGTCGTGTACCCGTGTCATTATCTTTTAATTCTCGACACAGGTCGTGTACCCGTGTAGAGATCTTTTTATTCTCGACACAGGTCGTGTACTCGTGTCGAGATCTTTTAATTCTCGACACAGGTCGTGTACCCGTGTCGAGATCTTTTAATTCTCGACACAGGCCGTGTACCCGTGTCGAGATCTTTTTATTCTCGACACAAGTCGTGTACCCGTGTCGAGATCTTTAAATTCTCGACAAAGGTCGTGTACCCGTGTCGTTATCTTTTAATTCTCGACACAGGTCGTGTACCCTTGTCGAGATCTTTTAATTCTCGACACAGGTCGTGTACCCGTGTCGAGATCTTTTTATTCTCGACACAGGTCGTTTACCCGTTTCGAGATCTTTTTATTCTCGACACAGGTCATGTACCCGTGTCGAGATCTTTTAATTCTCGACACAGGTCGTGTACCCGTGTCGTTATCTTTTAATTCTCGACACAGGTCGTGTACCCGTGTCGAGATCTTTTTATTCTCGACACAGGTCGTGTACCCGTGTCGAGATCTTTAAATTTTCGACAAAGGTCGTGTACCCGTGTCGTTATCTTTTAATTCTCGACACAGGTCGTGTACCCGTGTCGAGATCTTTTAATTCTCGACACAGGTCGTGTACCCGTGTCGAGATCTTTTTATTCTCGACACAGGTCGTGTACCCGTGTCGAGATCTTTTTATTCTCGACACAGGTCGTGTACCCGTGTCGAGATCTTTTATTTCTCGACACAGGTCGTGTACCCGTGTCGAGATCTTTTTATTCTCGACACAGGTCGTGTACCCGTGTCAAGATTTTTTTATTCTCGACACAGGTCGTGTACCCGTGTCGAGATCTTTTTATTCTCGACACAGGTCGTGTACCCGTGTCGAGATCTTTTTATTCTCGACACAGGTCGTGTACCCGGGTCGAGATCTTTTAAATCTCGACACAGGTCGTGTACCCGTGTCATTATCTTTTAATTCTCGACACAGGTCGTGTGCCCGTGTCGAGATCTTTTTATTCTCGACACAGGTCGTGTACTCGTGTCGAGATCTTTTAATTCTCGACACAGGTCGTGTACCCGTGTCGAGATCTTAATTCTCGACACAGGCCGTGTACCCGTGTCGTTATCTTTTAATTCTCGACACAGGTCGTGTACCCGTGTCGAGATCTTTTAATTCTCGACACAGGTCGTGTACCCGTGTCGAGATCTTTTTATTCTCGACACAGGTCGTGTACCCGTGTCGAGATCTTTTTATTCTCGACACAGGTCGTGTACCCGTGTCGAGATCTTTTATTTCTCGACACAGGTCGTGTACCCGTGTCGAGATCTTTTTATTCTCGACACAGGTCGTGTACCCGTGTCAAGATTTTTTATTCTCGACACAGGTCGTGTACCCGTGTCGAGATCTTTTTATTCTCGACACAGGTCGTGTACCCGTGTCGAGATCTTTTTATTCTCGACACAGGTCGTGTACCCGTGTCGAGATCTTTTTATTCTCGACACAGGTCGTGTACCCGTGTCGAGATCTTTTTATTCTCGACACAGGTCGTGTACCCGGGTCGAGATCTATTAAATCTCGACACAGGTCGTGTACCCGTGTCATTATCTTTTAATTCTCGACACAGGTCGTGTACCCGTGTAGAGATCTTTTTATTCTCGACACAGGTCGTGTACTCGTGTCGAGATCTTTTAATTCTCGACACAGGTCGTGTACCCGTGTCGAGATCTTTTAATTCTCGACACAGGCCGTGTACCCGTGTCGAGATCTTTTTATTCTCGACACAGGTCGTGTACCCGTGTCGAGATCTTTAAATTCTCGACGAAGGTCGTGTACCCGTGTCGTTATCTTTTAATTCTCGACACAGGTCGTGTACCCGTGTCGAGATCTTTTAATTCTCGACACAGGTCGTGTACCCGTGTCGAGATCTTTTTTTTCTCGACACAGGTCGTTTACCCGTTTCGAGATCTTTTTATTCTCGACACAGGTCATGTACCCGTGTCGAGATCTTTTAATTCTCGACACAGGTCGTGTACCCGTGTCGTTATCTTTTAATTCTCGACACAGGTCGTGTACCCGTGTCGATATCTTTTAATTCTGGACACAGATCGCGTAGCCGTGTCGAGATATTTTAATTCTAGACAAAGGTCGTGTAGCCGTGTCGAGATATTTTAATTCTCGACATAGGTCGTGTACCCGTGTCGAGATCTTTTAATTCTCGACACAGGTCGTGTACCCGTGTCGTTATCTTTTAATTCTCGACACAGGTCGTGTACCCGTGTCGAGATCTTTTTATTCTCGACACAGGTCATGTACCCGTGTCGAGATCTTTTTATTCTCGACACAGGTCGTGTACCCGTGTCGAGATCTTTTAATTCTCGACACAGGTCGTGTACCCGTGTCGAGATCTTTTTATTCTCGACACAGGTCGTGTACCCGTGTCGTCATCTTTTCATTCTCGACACAGGTCGTGTACCCGTGTCGTTATCTTTTAATTCTCGACACAGGTCGTGTACCCGTGTCGAGATCTTTTAATTCTCGACACAGGTCGTGTACCCATGTCGTTATCTTTTAATTCTCGACACAGGTCGTGTACCCGTGTCGAGATCTTTTAATTCTCGACACAGGTCGTGTACCCGTGTCGAGATCTTTTAATTCTCGACACAGGTCGTGTACCCGTGTCGAGATCTTTTTATTCTCGACACAGGTCGTGTACCCGTGTCGAGATCTTTTAATTCTCGACACAGGTCGTGTACCCGTGTCGAGATCTTTTTATTCTCGGCACAGGTCGTGTACCCGTGTCGTTATCTTTTAATTCTCAACACAGGTCCTGTACCCGTGTCGAGATCTTTTAATTCTCGACACAGGTCGTGTACCCGTGTCGAAATCTTTTTATTCTCGACACAGGTCGTGTACCCGTGTCGAGATCTTTAAATTCTCGACAAAGGTCGTGTACCTGTGTCGTTATCTTTTAATTCTCGACACAGGTCGTGTACCCGTGTCGAGATCTTTTAATTCTCGACACAGGTCGTGTACCCGTGTCGAGATCTTTTGATTCTCGACACCGGTCGTGTACCCGTGTCGAGATCTTTTTATTCTCGACACAGGTCGTGTACCCGTGTCGAGATCTTTTATTTCTCGACACAGGTCGTGTACCCGTGTCGAGATCTTTTTATTCTCGACACAGGTCGTGTACCCGTGTCAAGATCTTTTTATTCTCGACACAGGTCGTGTACCCGTGTCGAGATCTTTTTATTCTCGACACAGGTCGTGTACCCGTGTCGAGATCTTTTTATTCTCGACACAGGTCGTGTACCCGTGTCGAGATCTTTTTATTCTCGACACAGGTCGTGTACCCGTGTCGAGATCTTTTAAATCTCGACACAGGTCGTGTACCCGTGTCATTATCTTTTAAATCTCGACACAGGTCGTGTACCCGTGTCATTATCTTTTAATTCTCGACACAGGTCGTGTACCCATTTCGAGATCTTTTATTCTCGACACAGGTCATGTACCTGTGTCGAGATCTTTTAATTCTCGACACAGGTCGTGTACCCGTGTCGTTATCTTTTAATTCTCGACACAGGTCGTGTACCCGTGTCGATATCTTTTAATTCTGGACACAGGTCGTGTAGCCGTGTCGAGATATTTTAATTCTAGACACAGGTCCTGTAGCCGTGTCGAGATATTTTAATTCTCGACATAGGTCGTGTACCCGTGTCGAGATCTTTTAATTCTCGACATAGGTCGTGTACCCGTGTCGTTATCTTTTAATTCTCGACACAGGTCGTGTACCCGTGTCGAGATCTTTTTATTCTCGACACAGGTCGTGTACCCGTGTCGAGATCTTTTTATTCTCGACACAGGTCGTGTACCCGTGTCGAGATCTTTTAATTCTCGACACAGGTCGTGTACCCGTGTCAAGACCTTTTTATTCTCGACACAGGTCGTGTACCCATGTCGTCATCTTTTCATTCTCGACACAGGTCGTGTACCCGTGTCGTTATCTTTTAATTCTCGACACAGGTCGTGTACCCGTGTCGAGATCTTTTAATTCTCGACACAGGTCGTGTACCCATGTCGTTATCTTTTAATTCTCGACACAGGTCGTGTACCCGTGTCGAGATCTTTTTATTCTCGACACAGGTCGTGTACCCGTGTTGAGATCTTTTTATTCTCGACACAGGTCGTGTACCCGTGTCGAGATCTTTTAATTCTCGACACAGGTCGTGTACCCGTGTCGTTACCTTTTAATTCTCGACACAGGTCGTGTACCCGTGTCGAGATCTTTTAATTCTCGACACAGGTCGTGTACCCGTGTCGAGATCTTTTAATTCTCGAAACAGGTCGTGTACCCGTGTCGAGATCTTTTTATTCTCGACACAGGTCGTGTACCCGTGTCGAGATCTTTTAATTCTCGACACAGGTCGTGTACCCGTGTCGAGACTTTTAATTCTCGACACAGGTCGTGTACCCGTGTCGAGATCTTTCAATTCTCGAGACAGGTCGTGTACCCGTGTCGTTATCTTTCAATTCTCGACACAGGTCGTGTACCCGTGTCGAGATCTTTTAATTCTCGACACAGGTCGTGTACCCGTGTCGAGATCTTTTTATTCTCGACACAGGTCGTGTACCCATGTCGAGATCTTTTTATTCTCGACACAGGTCGTGTACCCGTGTCGAGATCTTTTAATTCTCGACACAGGTCGTGTACCCCAATTGTTATCTTTTAATTCTCGACACAGGTCGTGTACCCGTGTTGTTATCTTTTAATTCTCGACACAGGTCGTGTACCCGTGTCGAGATCTTTTTATTCTCGACACAGGTCGTGTACCCGTGTCGAGATCTTTAAATTCTCGACAAAGGTCGTGTACCTGTGTCGTTATCTTTTAATTCTCGACACAGGTCGTGTACCCGTGTCGAGATCTTTTGATTCTCGACACAGGTCGTGTACCCGTGTCGAGATCTTTTTATTCTCGACACAGGTCGTGTACCCGTGTCGAGATCTTTTTATTCTCGACACAGGTCGTGTACCCGTGTCGAGATCTTTTATTTCTCGACACAGGTCGTGTACCCGTGTCGAGATCTTTTTATTCTCGACACAGGTCGTGTACCCGTGTCGAGATCTTTTTATTCTCGACACAGGTCGTGTACCCGTGTCGAGATCTTTTTATTCTCGACACAGGTCGTGTACCCGTGTCGAGATCTTTTTATTCTCGACACAGGTCGTGTACCCGTGTCGAGATCTTTTTATTCTCGACACAGGTCGTGTACCCGGGTCGAGATCTTTTAAATCTCGACACAGGTCGTGTACCCGTGTCGAGATCTTTTTATTCTCGGCACAGGTCGTGTACCCGTGTCGTTATCTTTTAATTCTCAACACAGGTCCTGTACCCGTGTCGAGATCTTTTAATTCTCGACACAGGTCATGTACCCGTGTCGAGATCTTTTTATTCTCGACACAGGTCGTGTACCCGTGTCGAGATCTTTAAATTCTCGACAAAGGTCGTGTACCTGTGTCGTTATCTTTTAATTCTCGACACAGGTCGTGTACCCGTGTCGAGATCTTTTAATTCTCGACACAGGTCGTGTACCCGTGTCGAGATCTTTTTATTCTCGACACAGGTCGTGTACCCGTGTCGTCATCTTTTCATTCTCGACACAGGTCGTGTACCCGTGTCGTTATCTTTTAATTCTCGACACAGGTCGTGTACCCGTGTCGAGATCTTTTAATTCTCGACACAGGTCGTGTACCCGTGTCGAGATCTTTTAATTCTCGACACAGGTCGTGTACCCGTGTCGAGATCTTTTAATTCTCGACACAGGTCGTGTACCCGTGTCGAGATCTTTTAATTCTCGACACAGGTCGTGTACCCGTGTCGAGATCTTTTTATTCTCGACACAGGTCGTGTACCCGTGTTGAGATCTTTTTATTCTGGACACAGGTCGTGTACCCGTGTCGAGATCTTTTAATTCTCGACACAGGTCGTGTACCCGTGTCGTTACCTTTTAATTCTCGACACAGGTCGTGTACCCGTGTCGAGATCTTTTAATTCTCGACACAGGTCGTGTACCCGTGTCGAGATCTTTTTATTCTCGACACAGGTTATGTACCCGTGTCGAGATCTTTTAATTCTCGACACAGGTCGTGTACCCGTGTCGAGACTTTTAATTCTCGACACAGGTCGTGTACCCGTGTCGAGATCTTTTTATTCTCGACACAGGTCGTGTACCCGTGTCGTTATCTTTCAATTCTCGACACAGGTCGTGTACCCGTGTCGAGATCTTTTAATTCTCGACACAGGTCGTGTACCCGTGTCGAGATCTTTTTATTCTCGACACAGGTCGTGTACTCATGTCGAGATATTTTAATTCTCGACACAGGTCGTGTACCCGTGTCGTTATCTTTTAATTCTCGACACAGGTCGTGTACCCGTGTCGAGATCTTTTTATTCTCGACACAGGTCGTGTACCCCTGTCGAGATCTTTTAATTCTCGACAAATGTCGTGTACCCGTGTCGAGATCTTTTAATTCTCGACACAGGTCGTGTACCCGTGTCGAGATCTTTTAATTCTCGACACAGGTCGTGTACCCGTGTCGAGATCTTTTAATTCTCGACACAGGTCGTGTACCCGTGTCGAGATCTTTTTATTCTCGACACAGGTCGTGTACCCGTTTCGTTATCTTTCAATTCTCGACACAGGTCGTGTACCCGTGTCGTTATCTTTTAATTCTCGACACAGGTCGTGTACCCGTGTCGAGATCTTTTTATTCTCGACACAGGTCGTGTACCCGTGTCGAGATCTTTTAATTCTCGATACAGGTCGTGTACCCGTGTCGTTATCTTTTAATTCTCGACACAGGTCGTGTACCCGTGTCGAGATCTTTTAATTCTCGACACAGGTCGTGTACCCGTGTCGTTATCTTTTAATTCTCGACACAGGTCGTGTACCCGCGTCGAGATCTTTTAATTCTCGACACAGGTCGTGTACCCGTGTCGTTATCTTTTAATTCTCGACACAGGTCGTGTACCCGTGTCGAGATCTTTTAATTCTCGACACAGGTCGTGTACCCGTGTCGAGATCTTTTTATTCTCGGCACAGGTCGTGTACCCGTGTCGTTATCTTTTAATTCTCAACACAGGTCCTGTACCCGTGTCGAGATCTTTTAATTCTCGACACAGGTCGTGTACCCGTGTCGAGATTTTTTTATTCTCGACACAGGTCGTGTACCCGTGTCGAGATCTTTAAATTCTCGACAAAGGTCGTGTACCCGTGTCGTTATCTTTTAATTCTCGACACAGGTCGTGTACCCGTGTCGAGATCTTTTAATTCTCGACACAGGTCGTGTACCCGTGTCGAGATCTTTTTATTCTCGACACAGGTCGTGTACCCGTGTCGAGATCTTTTTATTCTCGACACAGGTCGTGTACCCGTGTCGAGATCTTTTATTTCTCGACACAGGTCGTGTACCCGTGTCGAGATCTTTTTATTCTCGACACAGGTCGTGTACCCGTGTCAAGATTTTTTTATTCTCGACACAGGTCGTGTACCCGTGTCGAGATCTTTTTATTCTCGACACAGGTCGTGTACCCGTGTCGAGATCTTTTTATTCTCGACACAGGTCGTGTACCCGTGTCGAGATCTTTTTATTCTCGACACAGGTCGTTTACCCGTTTCGAGATCTTTTTATTCTCGACACAGGTCATGTACCCGTGTCGAGATCTTTTAATTCTCGACACAGGTCGTGTACCCGTGTCGTTATCTTTTAATTCTCGACACAGGTCGTGTACCCGTGTCGATATCTTTTAATTCTGGACACAGATCGTGTAGCCGTGTCGAGATATTTTAATTCTAGACACAGGTCGTGTAGCCGTGTCGAGATATTTTAATTCTCGACATGGGTCGTGTACCCGTGTTGAGATCTTTTAATTCTCGACACAGGTCGTGTACCCGTGTCGTTATCTTTTAATTCTCGACACAGGTCGTGTACCCGTGTCGAGATCATTTTATTCTCGACACAGGTCGTGTACCCGTGTCGATATCTTTTTATTCTCGACACAGGTCGTGTACCCGTGTCAAGATTTTTTTATTCTCGACACAGGTCGTGTACCCGTGTCGAGATCTTTTTATTCTCGACACAGGTCGTGTACCCGTGTCGAGATCTTTTTATTCTCGACACAGGTCGTGTACCCGGGTCGAGATCTTTTTATTCTCGACACAGGGCGTGTACCCGTGTCGAGATCTTTTTATTCTCGACACAGGTCGTGTACCCGGGTCGAGATCTTTTAAATCTCGACACAGGTCGTGTACCCGTGTCATTATCTTTTAATTCTCGACACAGGTCGTGTACCCATTTCGAGATCTTTTATTCTCTACACAGGTCATGTACCCGTGTCGAGATCTTTTAATTCTCGACACAGGTCATGTACCCGTGTCGAGATCTTTTAATTCTCGACACAGGTCGTGTACCCGTGTCGTTATCTTTTAATTCTCGACACAGGTCGTGTACCCGTGTCGATATCTTTTAATTCTGGACACAGGTCGTGTAGCCGTGTCGAGATATTTTAATTCTAGACACAGGTCCTGTAGCCATGTCGAGATATTTTAATTCTCGACATAGGTCGTGTACCCGTGTCGAGATCTTTTAATTCTCGACACAGGTCGTGTACCCGTGTCGTTATCTTTTAATTCTCGACACAGGTCGTGTACCCGTGTCGAGATCTTTTTATTCTCGACACAGGTCGTGTACCCGTGTCGAGATCTTTTTATTCTCGACACAGGTCGTGTACCCGTGTCGAGATCTTTTAATTCTCGACACAGGTCGTGTACCCGTGTCGAGACCTTTTTATTCTCGACACAGGTCGTGTACCCGTGTCGTCATCTTTTCATTCTCGACACAGGTCGTGTACCCGTGTCGTTATCTTTTAATTCTCGACACAGGTCGTGTACCCGTGTCGAGATCTTTTAATTCTCGACACAGGTCGTGTACCCATGTCGTTATCTTTTAATTCTCGACACAGGTCGTGTACCCGTGTCGAGATCTTTTAATTCTCGACAGAGGTCGTGTACCCGTGTCGAGATCTTTTTATTCTCGACACAGGTCGTGTACCCGTGTTGAGATCTTTTTATTCTGGACACAGGTCGTGTACCCGTGTCGAGATCTTTTAATTCTCGACACAGGTCGTGTACCCGTGTCGTTACCTTTTAATTCTTGACACAGGTCGTGTACCCGTGTCGAGATCTTTTAATTCTCGACACAGGTCGTGTACCCGTGTCGAGATCTTTTTATTCTCGACACAGGTTATGTACCCGTGTCGAGATCTTTTAATTCTCGACACAGGTCGTGTACCCGTGTCGAGACTTTTAATTCTCGACACAGGTCGTGTACCCGTGTCGAGATCTTTTTATTCTCGACACAGGTCGTGTACCCGTGTCGTTATCTTTCAATTCTCGACACAGGTCGTGTACCCGTGTCGAGATCTTTTAATTCTCGACACAGGTCGTGTACCCGTGTCGAGATCTTTTTATTCTCGACACAGGTCGTGTACTCATGTCGAGATATTTTAATTCTCGACACAGGTCGTGTACCCATGTCGTTATCTTTTAATTCTCGACACAGGTCGCGTACCCGTGTCGAGATCTGTTTATTCTCGACACAGGTCGTGTACCCCTGTCGAGATCTTTTAATTCTCGACAAAGGTCGTGTACCCGTGTCGAGATCTTTTAATTCTCGACACAGGTCGTGTACCCGTGTCGAGATCTTTTAATTCTCGACACAGGTCGTGTACCCGTGTCGAGATCTTTTAATTCTCGACACAGGTCGTGTACCCGTGTCGAGATCTTTTTATTCTCGACACAGGTCGTGTACCCGTTTCGTTATCTTTCAATTCTCGACACAGGTCGTGTGCCCGTGTCGTTATCTTTTAATTCTCGACACAGGTCGTGTACCCGTGTCGAGATCTTTTTATTCTCGACACAGGTCGTGTACCCGTGTCGAGATCTTTTAATTCTCGATACAGGTCGTGTACCCGTGTCGTTATCTTTTAATTCTCGACACAGGTCGTGTACCCGTGTCGAGATCTTTTAATTCTCGACACAGGTCGTGTACCCGTGTCGTTATCTTTTAATTCTCGACACAGGTCGTGTACCCGTGTCGAGATCTTTTAATTCTCGACACAGGTCGTGTACCCGTGTCGTTATCTTTTAATTCTCGACACAGGTCGTGTACCCGTGTCGAGATCTTTTAATTCTCGACACAGGTCGTGTACCCGTGTCGAGATCTTTTTATTCTCGGCACAGGTCGTGTACCCGTGTCGTTATCTTTTTATTCTCGGCACAGGTCGTGTACCCGTGTCGTTATCTTTTAATTCTCAACACAGGTCCTGTACCCGTGTCGAGATCTTTTAATTCTCGACACAGGTCGTGTACCCGTGTCGAGATCTTTTTATTCTCGACACAGGTCGTGTACCCGTGTTGAGATCTTTAAATTCTCGACAAAGGTCGTGTACCCGTGTCGTTATCTTTTAATTCTCGACACAGGTCGTGTACCCGTGTCGAGATCTTTTAATTCTCGACACAGGTCGTGTACCCGTGTCGAGATCTTTTTATTCTCGACACAGGTCGTGTACCCGTGTCGAGATCTTTTTATTCTCGACACAGGTCGTGTACCCGTGTCGAGATCTTTTATTTCTCGACACAGGTCGTGTACCCGTGTCGAGATCTTTTATTTCTCGACACAGGTCGTGTACCCGTGTCGAGATTTTTTTATTCTCGACACAGGTCGTGTACCCGTGTCGAGATCTTTTTATTCTCGACACAGGTCGTGTACCCGTGTCGAGATCTTTTTATTCTCGACACAGGTCGTGTACCCGTGTCGAGATCTTTTTATTCTCGACACAGGTCGTTTACCCGTTTCGAGATCTTTTTATTCTCGACACAGGTCATGTACCCGTGTCGAGATCTTTTAATTCTCGACACAGGTCGTGTACCCGTGTCGTTATCTTTTAATTCTCGACACAGGTCGTGTACCCGTGTCGATATCTTTTAATTCTGGACACAGATCGTGTAGCCGTGTCGAGATATTTTAATTCTAGACACAGGTCATGTAGCCGTGTCGAGATATTTTAATTCTCGACATAGGTCGTGTACCCGTGTTGAGATCTTTTAATTCTCGACACAGGTCGTGTACCCGTGTCGTTATCTTTTAATTCTCGACACAGGTCGTGTACCCGTGTCGAGATCATTTTATTCTCGACACAGGTCGTGTACCCGTGTCGAGATCATTTTATTCTCGACACAGGTCGTGTACCCGTGTCGAGATCTTTTAATTCTCGACACAGGTCGTGTACCCGTGTCGAGATCTTTTTATTCTCGACACAGGTCGTGTACCCGTGTCGTCATCTTTTCATTCTCGACACAGGTCGTGTACCCGTGTCGTTATCTTTTAATTCTCGACACAGGTCGTGTACCCGTGTCGAGATCTTTTAATTCTCGACACAGGTCGTGTACCCGTGTCGTTATCTTTTAATTCTCGACACAGGTCGTGTACCCGTGTCGAGATCTTTTAATTCTCGACACAGGTCGTGTACCCGTGTCGAGATCTTTTTATTCTCGACACAGGTCATGTACCCGTGTCGAGATCTTTTAATTCTTGACACAGATCGTGTACCCGTGTCGAGACTTTTAATTCTCGACACAGGTCGTGTACCCGTGTCGAGATCTTTTTATTCTCGACACAGGTCGTGTACCCGTGTCGTTATCTTTCAATTCTCGACACAGGTCGTGTACCCGTGTCGAGATCTTTTAATTCTCGACACAGGTCGTGTACCCGTGTCGAGATCTTTTTATTCTCGACACAGGTCGTGTACTCATGTCGAGATATTTTAATTCTCGACACAGGTCGTGTACCCGTGTCGTTATCTTTTAATTCTCGACACAGGTCGTGTACCCGTGTCGAGATCTTTTTATTCTCGACACAGGTCGTGTACCCGTGTCGAGATCTTTTTATTCTCGACACAGGTCGTGTACCCCTGTCGAGATCTTTTTATTCTCGACACAGGTCGTGTACCCGTGTCGAGATCTTTTAATTCTCGACACAGGTCGTGTACGCGTGTCGTTATCTTTTAATTCTCGACACAGGTCGTGTACCCGTGTCGAGATCTTTTTGTTCTCGACACAGGTCGTGTACCCGTGTCGAGATCTTTTTATTCTCGACACATGTCGTGTACCCGTGTCGAGATCTTTTTATTCTCGACACAGGTCGTGTACCCGTGTCGAGATCTTTTTATTCTCGACACAGGTCGTGTACCCGTGTCAAGATCTTTTAATTCTCGACACAGGTCGTGTACCCGTGTCGTTATGTTTTAATTCTCGACACAGGTCTTGTACCCGTGTCGAGATCTTTTAATTCTCGACACAGGTCGTTTACCCGTGTCGAGATCTTTTAATTCTCGACACAGGTCGTGTACCCGTGTCGAGATCTTTTTATTCTCGACACAGGTCGTGTACCCGTGTCGAGATCTTTTTATTCTCGACACAGGTCGTGTACCCGTGTCGAGATCTTTTAATTCTCGACACAGGTCATGTACCCGTGTCGTTATCTTTTAATTCTCGACACAGGTCGTGTACCCGTGTCGATATCTTTTAATTCTGGACACAGGTCGTGTAGCCGTGTCGAGATATTAATTCTGGACACAGGTCGTGTAGCCGTGTCGAGATCTTTTAATTCTCGACACAGGTCGTGTACCCGTGTCGAGATCTTTTAATTCCCGACGCAGGTCGTGTACCCGTGTCGTTATCTTTGAATTCTCGACACAGGTCGTGTACCCGTGTCGAGGTCTTTTAATCCCCAACACAGGTCGTGTACCCATGTCGAGATCTTTTTATTCTCGACACAGGTCGTGTACCCGTGTCGAGATCTTTTAATTCTCGACACAGGTCGTGTACCCGTGTCGAGATCTTTTTATTTTCGACACAGGTCGTGTACCTGTGTCGTCATCTTTTAATTCTCGACACAGGTCGTGTACCCGTGTCGTTATCTTTTAATTCTCGACACAGGTCGTGTACCCGTGTCAAGATCTTTTTATTCTCGACACAGGTCGTGTACCCGTGTCGAGATCTTTTTATTCTCGACACAGGTCGTGTACCCATGTCGAGATCTTTTTATTCTCGACACAGGTCGTGTACCCGTGTCGAGATCTTTTAATTCTCGACACAGGTCGTGTACCCGTGTCGTTATCTTTTAATTCTCGACACAGGTCGTGTACCCGTGTCGAGATCTTTTTATTCTCGACACAGGTCGTGTACCCGTGTCGAGATCTTTTAATTCTCGACACAGGTCGTGTACCCGTGTCGAGATCTTTTTATTTTCGACACAGGTCGTGTACCTGTGTCGTCATCTTTTAATTCTCGACACAGGTCGTGTACCCGTGTCGTTATCTTTTAATTCTCGACACAGGTCGTGTACCCGTGTCAAGATCTTTTTATTCTCGACACAGGTCGTGTACCCGTGTCGAGATCTTTTTATTCTCGACACAGGTCGTGTACCCATGTCGAGATCTTTTTATTCTCGACACAGATCGTGTACCCGTGTCGAGATCTTTTAATTCTCGACACAGGTCGTGTACCCGTGTCGAGATCTTTTTATTCTCGACACAGGTCGTGTACCCGTGTCGAGATCTTTTTATTCTCGACACAGGTCGTGTACCCGTGTCGAGATCTTTTAATTCTCGACACAGGTCGTGTACCCGTGTCGAGATCTTATTCTCGACACAGGTCGTGTACCTGTGTCGTCATCTTTTAATTCTCGACACAGGTCGTGTACCCGTGTCGAGATCTTTTAATTCTCGACACAGGTCGTGTACCCGTGTCGAGATCTTTTTATTCTCGACACAGGTCGTGTACCCGTGTCGAGATATTTTAATTCTGGACACAGGTCGTGTAGCCGTGTCGAGATGTTTTAATTCTCGACACAGGTCGTGTACCCGTGTCGAGATCTTTTAATTCCCGACGCAGGTCGTGTACCCGTGTCGATATCTTTTAATTGACCATATTCCAGTGCTTATGCGCTCTAACGTTTTGACCATACCAGAGATAATGATCAATGACTGCGTTCTCAAGGCCAGTTTTCAAGTCCTAATTGCAGACATTTCGGTAAAAATTTCATTGCCGGTTGTTTACTCCCCATTTCACGCTATCGTATCCATCAAATGAACAAATAAACTAGCTGGCAGGTTAAGGATGGCAACATGACAAGCTCCTGTCTGTAGCACGATGCCACAAGTAAAGCCATACAAATTTCTCAGAAATTGGTATGAATTTTCTATTCTAGCGGCTTCATGCGGGTGGTTGTCAGTTTGTCTTCCATGATCCTTTGCACTAGTTAGCGGGTTTTCGCAGAACTGCCTTGAGATTTAAAAAAGCAGGTGTAATGTTAAGCAAGTGAAGGCAGGTAAGGAAGTATTGTTTATATGGCTGGAGTAACTCTAGACACGCAGGCGTGTAGGTATGCAGAGAAGGGGGTTAGGCATTCAGAACACCATGTAGGCAGGTAGGCTGGGAGTCAGGTAGCAGGTTCAAGCATGATAGTGTAGACATGCATGTAGCAGGCAGGGCTGTTCAGGCATGAATAATAGGTTAGTGCAGGTCAGCCTGTGAGAAAAATAAAGGGCAGAGCAGGCTGGGCAGTGCAAGTAGGTAGGGTAGAGAAGTACAAGAGGCAGAAAGGCAGGCTTGTAGGTACAGAGGGTAGGGATGGTCGGGCAGTGCTGGCAAGCAGGCGGGTGTAGTTAGGGCATGGCCGACAGACAGTGCAAACAGGTAGTTTGGTAGCAAAGCAGCGACGTCGGGGCAAGGCACGAAGGTCGAGGTAGGGAGGGTAGGGTGTATGGTAGGATAGGGTAAGTGTGGCATACAGTAGATTGCTGTGTTCGCTGACGTAGGTGTGACGTAGGGCTCAGCAGCAACAGACAACATCCATCTGAGGTCCCACCGAGGTGTCGTAGCGCAGTCGGATGCGATGTCATCTATAGAATTTGGCCTCGCCTGTGCCATGGAACCCACAAAAGTACTGCCAGCTAACGCGCCTTACCGCCGGCTAAAGTTACTGTATATGCTAGCTCTACCTAGCAGAGTTGCGCCACTTATAGAACTCGCAGCTCGCGACCCCATTCGCCAAGCGTGCACACGTGCGCAAAAAAAGAAAGTCCGTTTTATGACACTTTTTAACCATGGAGTCGGACCATCATAAGAGTGAAACAACTAGAAGATTAAGGGTTGGGTGGATCACATTCGGCAAGCACTCTCAAATCATGAATGATACTCTACCACAAACTCTCAAGAGGAAGGCATATAACAGTTGCATCTTGCTGGTACTTACCTATAAGGAGCAGAAACCTGGAGGCTTACATAGAGAGTTCAGCTTAAATTGAGGACGGTGCAGTGAGCGATGGAAAGAAAAACAATAGGTGTAACATTAAGAGAAAAGAAGAGAGCAAAGTGGTTCAGGGAACAAACCGGGGTTAAGGATATCATAGTTGAAATCAAGAAGAATCAAC
Organism: Rhipicephalus microplus; assembly: GCF_043290135.1. NCBI lineage: Eukaryota > Metazoa > Arthropoda > Arachnida > Ixodida > Ixodidae > Rhipicephalus > Rhipicephalus microplus. Next base: position 140,612,175 of record NC_134710.1, read on the forward strand.
GGACATGGGCCGGGCACTTAGCATGTAGGCAGGATAACCACTGCTCATTAAGGGTAACTGACTGGATTCGCAGAGAAGGCAAAAGTTAGTTGGACCGATGAGATTACAGAGTTCGCAGGTATAACGGGGCAGCAGAAAGCACAAGAGCGGGTTGATTGGTGGGTCATGGGAGAGGCCTTTTCCCTGCAGTGGACGTAGTCAGGCTGCTGCTGCTGCTGCTGATGACGATGATGTTGATGATAACGACGACAACGACGACGACGTCAGTTTCTTTCCAAGACACCTGCGTGGGCTTTCCTCGTAGTCTTGTCGCTTTCGGGTGTGTGACGATGTATTTTTGCTTCTACAGAGCGGAACGCGTATTCACAAGGACGATTTATGCTACAGATGCTCATAGGAGAGAATATGAACCAGTGCTGATACATATCATTAGCGAAGCCGACTTACCCATAGCAGTTAGGACTTAAGGTCGAAGAGCAGTTTCTGAAAGTTTTTTTTCAGCGTTTTCAGGGCAGCGCCTGTGGTATAGTGGCTAAGGTACTCGGCTGCTGACCCGCAGGTCGCGGGTTCGAATCCCGGCTGCGGCGGCTGCATTTCCGATGAAGGCGGAAATGTTGTAGGCCCGTGTGCTCAGATTTTGGTGCACGTTAAAGAACCGCAGGTGGTCGAAATTTCCGGAGCCCTCCACAACGGCGTCTCTCATAATCATATGGTGGTTTTGGGACGTTCAACCCCACAAATCAATCAATTTCAGGGCAGCGCGTCCGCAACACTGACTAATAATATGGTGTAGTTATCAAGAGACGGAATGCCTATCTTTCCGTCTCAATTGAGAGCCGTTACGCATTGGAGCGACAACACATGCAATAAACCGGACGCAGAGAAATCTTCCAGGGACGTACGATGATTGATGTGTGGGGTTTAACGTCCCAAAACCACCATATGATTATGAGAGACACCGTAGTGGAGGGCTCCGGAAATTTAGACCACCGGGGGTTCTATAACGTGCACCCTTCCAGAGACATACGATTGCACTCACACTCTGGGCGACCTAGCGTATAAATAGTCGAGCCCGTCGTGCTTCTATAGGAAATTTTAGACCTGGTTCCTTAGCGTAACGCCAAAGCTATAGCTTTATTATATATATATATATATATATATATATATATATATATATATATATATATATATATATAATATTATTATTAATATTATTATTATTAATATATTATTAATATTATTATTATATGTAATATATATATTATTATATAGGATTCTGAAAGGCGCCAACACACACACACACACACGCATTATTAAATAAGATGGCACTGAGATCTTCTTTATATTTTTCAACTTTTATATTCTTCTTTTTTATGATCTTGGAACAGGCGATCTTTGTTGTCGCCGAACTTGTAATTTTCTTACCCATTTATTAGGTAAAAAAGAAGACAGTCTCTCATGAAGTAATTATCATTCCTACAAAATACGCATTACGCTATAAAATGAAAGCTTGCGTTTGATGCGCTTTCCATATTCAGTTTTGGGTTGTTCAGTGCCACTGTAAATTTACCTACGTGCATGTGTGCTTTTTTTACAGGGAAAGCTGTTATGAGATCGGAACACGGGTCATGCGCGGTGCCGTAGTTGTCCGCCGCCAGTAAGCAGTATCGAGCAAGAAAAACTCTGTAAATAACAAAAAAAAAACACCAACGATGTAATGAGATTTTAACCCGGGTACGCTGCGTTCCTGTCAAGCATTCTACTACTGAGCTACGCCAGTGCTTTTTTTTCCATGGCATTTATTAAAGTACTTGGGCAATAAAGACAAAATCAAGCGAACAAAAGTACAATCAAATCGCCAAAGTAAGTGCTCAAGCGTTACTCATAAACACTAAATGGCTAACACAGCGTGAGTTCCTCACATAAAGAGTTCTTCACATCGTGTTATACAAACAAAAAAGGGGTGAGGTCAAACAGTTCTCTAAGACGGAGTACCAGTCCGGTCTAAAGTCTAGCTCGTCGTAGATGTTTTTTAAGTGGATAGCCATTTGAATGAAGTGTGCGCTTGAAGAGGTGGTGGGCTCTGCATTGCGGTCTTGCATTCGTGTCTTCCACAAGCTGTGCAAATCCATGAGGAAAAACATATCATATGGTACTTCATCAAGTGTTGCTGGCATAAGATAACGTATTGTGTGAGAATTAATGACGAAACGTTTTTGCAGTGCTCGCCGAAGGACATCCCAAAATAGTATGGCATCTTTGCAGCTAACAAAGCAATGTTCAATCGTTTCCGGCACATCATATAGACGGCAGTTAACAGACGGAATGAAAATACCTTTTCTTTCTAACCATGTGTTTACCGCCAATGTTTCAGAGTGGAGTTTATAGAAGAATGTTTTTGAATTCGGTGGAATGTACATTTTGCGCACTCGCTTCAACACATCGTGACCAGGAAGATTGGCGCACAGTGAACGGTACAATGGAGGTGGGAAGAGTGTACTCAGTAGGTCCTTATACAGCACCTTGCGCAATACTGAGTACAGGTATTCTACAGAGAAGCGAGCTTTAAGGAACTGAACTGCGAGGTAAACTTCCTGCATGAATCCCCACAAGCATGGGCGTTCGGAGAAGTTGGATGAAACAATTAAATCTGGTAAGCAATCAACAAGTGTAACCTGCAAGAAGGAACGGATTACAGGATGGGAATTGTCTCGAAAAAAAGAAGAATCGGGACACTATTTTTCATAGATGAAGGTGTTTTAGTCCTAACCCACCCTCACTAACTGGCTTGAATATATTATCAGGATGCATGGGCTCAAAAGTCGAAGACCATATGAAAGTAGCGAAAATCCGATGAAAGCGTTGTATATAGAATCTTGCGCAATGAATAAGTTGCAATACCTAGTAAAGTTCTGTCGCTAAGAACGTATTGCAAGCTTCAGCTCTCCCAAATATCGAAAGTCAATAGGGCACAAATGTCTGGGCCTGTCGTTCAAGCTTAGGGACACGTTCCTTCCAGTAATGCGCACTGAATCTATATGCATGCAATGGTACACCGAGGTATGTTGGAGGAGTTCTTGTCCAATTAATCCCTGCAAAGTGGTTCGGTGTGCTACCCCACAAGCCAAACCACAGTCCTAAACTTTCAGAGGCATTTAAACGAGCTCCTGATACTACGCCAAACTTTTCAATAGTATATACCATATTTTCGACACTTGGTTTATCTGTGCAAAAGAATGCGACATCGTCTGCATAAGCCAATACTTTAACCTCACTGCCTAATATTCTAAAGCCACGAATGCAACTCCACTGTATTATGCTTAAGCACAGTGGTTCTAGATAAAGTGCAAATAAAAGAGGTGACATCGGGCATCCCTGTTTTACAGAAGAGCGAATAGAAACTGGCTTGGAGAGTTGACCATTAACTATCAGACGAGTTGAGCATTCATTATAGCATAATTTAAAGCCTTTAAGAACAACTTTGCCAACATTAGCTTGTTCGAGAAGAGAAAAAAGGAATGAATGACGAACACGATCAAAAGCTTTTGCAAGGTCTACCTGTAGCATTGCAAGATGTTTTTGAGAACCATGACAGTATTGAAGCACTGTTCGAGCGACATGTATATTGGTTTGTATGGATCGACCTCTAATCCCACATGTATGATGAGACCTAATGAGGATCGACATAGCAAATTGCAACCTATTTGCTAATACTTTTGCGAAAATTTTGTAGTCCACATTTGACAGCGATATTGGTCTGTAGCCCTCAACGAAGCGAAGTTTTTTCTTGTCAGTTGTTTTCTGTATTAAAACAGTGTGACTTTTGCAAAAAGATTGTGGGAGTGTATCCATGTCGTAACTCATCTGAAAAATATTCAGCAATATAGGGGCAAGCGTTTTCTCGAAAGCTTTGTAAAATTCGCCTGAGATGCCATCAGGCCCCGGTGTTTTCAATAAAGGCAAGTTGTCGATTGCTTGCTCAATTTCATGTAGAGTAATGAGCCCATTAATGACTTCACAATCACTGTCCTTCAAGGGGTTCACAAGAGAAACAAAACTAGCCTCGAGGTGAGCGTCAGGATCATCAGAGGGAGAGCTAAATAAGCTGTTATAGTACGTTTCGAACGCCAAAGTAATGTCTCCGTTGTCTTTTATGAGCACATCGTTAAAGTACAAGTCTGGAATAACTTTAGAAATCGCATGGCGTTGCTCATCAAGTAAAGCTTGGCGCGTCGGTTGCTCAGAATTTAAAGTGCGCTGGTTCCGAGATCTAATACGTGCCCCTTGGTAGCGAGCAGCATCATATCTCTGTAGTTGGCACTTAATATTCTCAATATTTTTGATGTACTTTCCCGGCATTTCGCATTCCATCTCATAAAGATTGCAAAGACTTTTCACAAGTATCTTTTCATCATCCTTTCTATAGAAAGACTTAACAGCCCCAATTTCTAAAGCTATAGAACGAACTTCTTGTTTAAAAAGCTCCCAAGCAGTGAAGATATGAAAACCAATCGAAAAAGATTGCCTAAATGCCATCTGGACGCGATTCATGAATTCCTGATCACAGAGGAGCTTCGCATTCATTTTCCAAAGGGCCCACTGGGGACGAAATTGTTTGTGACGATTTTCACCAATTTGCGCTATGACAATACAATGGTCTGAGAATGATACAGCTTCGGTGCTGCAGGAAATTTTACGAGATAGGAGTGGTGAGGACACGTAAATCCGGTCAAGGCGAGCATGAGAGCTGCCTTGTACTCTTGTATATGCTGTTGCCCGATTCGAGACCCCGATGTCAATTAGTCCTGCATTATCTACAATACCGGATAAAAGCTCACCACTCCTGTCTCTCTTTCCAGACGAATTATAACGATCAATAGCTTCACATACGCAGTTGAAATCTCCCATAAGTACCGTGCATCTGTCGACGTCAATTAAATTACGCACTTTTTCAAATAACTCAAGCCGTTTCGGAACATCATTAAACGCATATAGATTGATGATTCTCCATGGCACTCCTTGCAACAAAAAATCACAGCATATATATCTGCCCTCTTCATCAACACTAGTGCACAATGCTGAACAGGGTAGGCTTTTTCTCAGAAACAACCAACAGCCACGCCAGTGCTCGTTAGCTCGTATCTAAACTGGCCTTAGGCAGGCTTGATGTCGGAAAAAAAATCGCGTTAATATGAGTAATAAAGCCTTTTAGAACATCAAAGGAACAACCAGGTGCCACACAATGCGAATCGCGTAACGAGTGGGTCGTCTAATGCTCCAACCCAATAGAAAAGCTTGTTCTTGATCACCTATTAACTGTGGCGCATACCCACTTCAGGCATAATTTCTCATCGTCGTCAGCCACTGCACAAAAAATTGCGCGTTTCCAACAAGTGTGTAGCGGGTACCACGCTTTTCCAAAGAATGACGAAGGATAGCATAGTGAATGCTGGCCTACTATGCAACATTTATGATTACTTATGGCCCAGTGGGTACCAAGCAGTGTGCTCGTCATCTCTAAGAGTGTTTAGAAAAGGCTCTGAAAGGCCGCTCTTAATATCTATAGCTTTCGCTGTGACTGTGCGGCGAGTTCTGCGCAGGCCTGGCGTTTTTTGTTCTTTTTGTTTTTTTTTGTTTTACTCAATCGTTTTAAAGAGCTCGTTTCGGAGAAATTCCGCTGGTGGCGTTGGCGTCATTAGTTGCAAGCAAGAAATTGGCGTTGTCTGTGACGCAATATTCGAGATACATGCAAATAATTAAATGAATAAATAAATAAATAAATAATTAAATAAATGTTAGTGAATAACGTTCCAAAACGCCCATATGATTATGAGAGATGCCTTAGTGAAGGGCTTCGGAAATTTCGACCACTTGAGGTTCTTTGACGTGCGCCTAAATTTAATAGACACGCGGGTCTCAAGCCTTCTCGCCTCCATTAAAAATGCGGCCACCGTGGCCGGGATTCGATCCTGCGACCTTCGGGTCAGCAGCCGAGTGCCTATATATAGCCACATAGACTACCGCTGCGGGTGCAAACAAATAAATGATAAAAGATTAATCCTGCTTTGCAGTAATGGTGCCAAGCCTAAGGAAACGTGGAGCTGGCTGGCCTTTCCCGTTTAACATCATTTCTCTATTTCTTTCTCTCCTTCCGTCTTCCTTACCTTTGTTCTCGATATTTCCCTCTTGCTCTTTGTCTCTCAGAACTAGTTCTCTCGTCCACAGTAGTTATTATATGTCCCGCGGCGCACAAATGGGCACAATTGTTCTGGGAGCGCGGAGCAGAAGATGAAGAGGACGACCAGTATATAAAATATGAGGGTGATTTAAAAAGTAAAGATCGTTTGCAAATTTTTAAGTATTTACACGTCCGAATAAAACTTTATTTCTGCAGCGCCATCTGTTGATTCTTCGCGAAGGTACATGAGTCATTGTTTCGGCTCAGTAGCTGTCTGCTTGACGGGGACTGGTTACGACAATGTCCATGAGGGTCATTTCTCCCGCCTGTAGAGAAGTAGTGAGTTGTTTTCCATTTTTGAATGCAAAAGGGTCATCAGCTTCTAAAACTCACAGGGACTTGTGCCTAGTTTGTGGACCTACAGTGACGAGTGAAAGAAAGGTCAGAACATGATGTTGAGACTTCGAAAATGATCACACGATGTTCACGACGAAGAGTGGAGTGGCATGCAGACCCAGCCTCAGAACCAAATAAATCGTCCGACAACGAGACATCAAACTGCGATTACATCGACGACCGAGAGTCATGGGTCTATTGGATAAATTCATTTAGTAGGCCGCACTACAGTTAACGCGATTGTAACTGAAAAGCTCTGATTCCACGGTGTTTGCACAACCTGGGTGTCAAAAATTCTTACTCACCAACTGAAACAACAAAGAATTCCCTAGCAGCGGACTTCTATGCAGAGGGTCTAAAGAAACTGGTGCAGTGGTACGAAAAGTGCTAAGAACTTCATGCGGATTTTGAAGAAAAGTGAAGTAGGATTGTACTAAACCATTCCCGCCAATCAAAACTTGCTAACCAATATTTGTTTTTTGGGGGGGGGGGGACAAAATGGTCCTTACTTGTTGAATAATCGACCGTAATGTTCGTAAGACAATGGTATAACCAGGAGGGGGTGGTTCAAATTTTGGGAAAGCTCAACCTCTCTCCCCTTAATTTTTTTTCAGTTTTTCGTGTGTATTTACACGAACACATACAAACGCAAGAATCTGCATGAAGTATTTGTTGGAACCAACCCCTAAAATAATTTCTAGCTATACCCCTGGTGTACGATGCGTGCACCGCGGACAAACAACTTGCAAAATCTCACGTGCAAAACGGGTAGGATTTTACAAGAAAGCCGAGGCACTGTCTTGCAGGAAAGCTGAAGCACCCTCGTCGCGCGAGTCACCCAGGTGGTGCCGGACCATCGGTCAAGTTACAGTTACTGTGTGCTGTAGTAACTCTATTAGCAGCAGCAGCAGTAGTAGTTTATATCTTGCGATGGTACACAAAAGAACTGACTGAAGCAAAATTATTTTTTACGCCTGACAGGGTAAGGACGTTTAAGGTATCACTAGCACGAAGTACTAGGAAACGAACATAGGCGCAACGCGTCGTGAACTAGCGCAGTGTCACGTTCGGGGCCATATAGAGAACGTAGGGATATGTTATTTTTTTTCTATTCCGCCAAGCTCAGTAATTAAGAAAACTTACTTCATCAAATCTTTAAATAGTAACTCTAACGAAGAATCTTTAGTACGAAAATTGTAGCCTTTGTTCAAAAACATGGGGTTTTTAAATCTATACTAATGTAACTCCTTTGTTCAATTTTGTTGCAGTTTTTCTATAAAGCTGGCGAACTTTTTGTTAAAAGATACCGCGTTACACCCCAATAAAGACAGTTTTTGCTTGCATGCATGATATGCCTTATCAACGCTCTCCACACACCGGAGACAGACAACAGGCAGGTGCAAAGTATTTCACTTTGATTTTAATGTTTCCGTCACCCAGCATCTGCCTGCCAACCCCACCGCGATTCACACTGCAGTTCTTGGGTTTGCGAGGCCTGCATTCTGCATGCAACCAAAATCGCAGTAATCGCTGTCAGAGTCGCTGCACGACAATTCACTTCTGGTAGTTTTCGTGAGCCGCGTGTGGCTGACAGCAAATGTCAGAGCTGCAGGGGGCTAGTATTTCGCGAATTCCCGTGACGTCAGGCTTGTTTTGCATGTCACTGCCTATATACAGTGTATCGCCACATAACTTGCATTCCAGTCGCATTAATGTTCGTGGTCATCGTAAAATGAGCTCCATCGGAATGGTGTCCGTATGTCGTGCACTCTTATGAACATTAAGTTGTATTGATTAAGAAAGTAGAAGCTTGTCTGTTGCTATATGGCTGCATTATCTCTAGAATGTGTTAACAATGTCCAGCTGGACTGCATTCAGGTGAAAAGGGTTTTATTTTATTTTATTTTATTTACAGTATACTTCGGTCTAAAGACCAAGCAGGGGGGCATAATAAAAAGGTATTTCACAGTTTACAATTAGTACAAGAAAATTTCAAGCAATAAAACTTGGTAAAACAGTTGAACATCGAACAAAAATAAATTAAGATTACACCAGGACAATCTAAACCGCAACTACAGAATGTAAATGAAGTGCACTGTAAAACAGTCGAGAGTTTGTGTTGTATCAGTAAAAAACAAAAAAAGATACATGGTTATCAATATCCAGATAATCATTATCAGAGAGCGCTTCAAAAGGTAACTCGTGCCACTCAATGACGGTCCGAAGAAAAAAATAATTCATGAAAATATTTGTACGTGCGATTCCTCGGCTCACGTGTGTGCCTAGTTGGTTTTGAAATTCGATTTCTTATGTAAGTTTCAGGAAGAATGTTAAATTCGCGAAAATAAAGCGAGTGTAAAAATTTCAGCTGGGCAACTGCCCTTCGGTGTTGTAAAGTGGGGATGTTATTTATGGTCATGATCGTTGTTGGTGAGTCATTTTTGTGGTAAGCATTTAAAGCTAAAGCGAACCGTTTTACGCTGCGCCATCTCAAGTTTCCTAATATCTTTCTTTATATTTGGCCCCCTATAAAATGACGTAAGGCTCGCTTCGAAGCACTGTAGTGTAAGATCACTGAAATTATTAGTGTACTGCCCACCAGATATAAAACAGTCATATGTGAAATCCGTATAGGTCTTGAAAATTGAAGCGAAACATGTCCCCAGCTTCACTGATAAGTCGGTTAAGGAAGCAACGCGCCTCTCGCGAATGCAAGCGTCACCGTGTGAAGTGAGCTGTTCGCGAAATGAGAAACTCGGCTTGGTCCCGCGAAGAAGCGCGCACAACGACCTCCTCGACAGCGTCCCCCGCGACGGGCACAAAGAGCATGTGAGAAATGAACCAACGGACGCTCGAAGCGCTGGCAGCTGAAGAAGGAACGGTAACACGTGATAAACGACCTCCAGGCATCATCCTCTGTCGTTGGCCCCCAGCGCACAGTCAGTCCGTCGGAGGCACATGTGTGTGACGAAAGGGTTGAGCCTGGAGCCCAGATTCGGCGTCCGTGGCTCGATGCCGTTCCCACGAAATCAACCTAGGCGGCATAAGCTTCTTCGCGATGAATCGTAACAACGCCGGAGCATCAAGATCAAACAGAAAGAGGAAAGAAAAGCGCCTTACCCCCCTGAACTCCCTCACTGCGTTTCCCGCACCACTTTCCCGACATGGCCCCTTAAACGATCGAAATATGCGCAGCATAAAGGAGCCTCACCTGTTTGCCACGCAAGAGTTTCATCTTGAAAGCCGCACTCCAATAAACGCAGTGATGTCTTTTTTTTTCTCTGTTCTTTATCCTCTTCTTGCATCAAATTATTTTTTTTTGCACGTGCAACAACGTGTGTAGCTTCTCCCGTGCATGCGTTTAAAAATGCTCTGCCTGTCGCTCATTTTCTGTATGTGTGCGTCACTTTGCGCCAGCTTGAGGGGTTCGGCAACCTTGACCCCGCGTGGGCTCTGCGGCACTGAACGAAGGCGCATCGCCCCGAGCGCCATCTGCCGAAAGAAATAGCTGGTCCCGACCCCACCCAGCTACTACCCGCCGCCCATCTGAGACACTTGAATAAGTAAATGAACAAGGCACACCGCGCTGCCGAGAAGGGGTTCTGCTTTTGAACGGCACGCCGGCTTCCCATCGGCGTCTCCCACGAAAGGTGACGGAGAAGAAAAAAAAAAAAAACTCAGAGGAAGAAAAGCTGGAATAAAGCACCCGCTCCATCGCAAGAGAGGGCGCTACGTAGTACACCGTAAGTATCAAACGCCAACAGCAAACGGGGAAGAAAGGCGTACCTGCAACGAAAGCTCCACGATCCCTCCCGGCCCGGGTTCTCACACAAACCCTAAGCAATGATGCAAAGATGCGCTCGTCAGTTTGGCGTATGCCAGAAAATGGAGAGTGGGATAAGAATGATGCCGCAATTCGCTTAGTGCGGACAGGAATAGGACAGTTGAGTTAAGAGGAGAGAAAGAAAGACGATTTGAAACTTGCGCCCAGGACAGGCCGTAGCTCCAACGGCTGGTGCACACAGATGCTTGGAATTTCACGATGCTTGCGTCATTTACGTATTTTCGTGACGGCCAAGCGGCAGTGCAATGCCTCGCACTCGTGTTTTCTCCACTGAGTCTCTCTCCTATTCTGCAGAATGCACTTCCTTCGCTACAAGCGTGGCGCATCAAAAACTGAAATTTTACCTTCCGTTTCAACAGAAATGGGATCGCACGAGCTCCTTACGTCTTCGAGTCCTGTATGCAGCGAGTGAAACGAAGAAATTACGCCCTTTAAGGATGAGCAGTGGACATAAAAGACGAGCTTTGAAGTGCATATAGACAGGCGTGCGGGAAAGAGCCTAATTGCCCACGGAGAAAACATGTACAATTCGAAGTAAAGGGCAGACTAACAAAAATCAGTGTAGAAGTCGGAAAGGCATGCGTAACATGAGCGGGCATTCTTGCAGTGACCATTCGGTTCTTACAATTGCCGTATAAGAAAGGGCCTTTGGCAAGATACTCATTCTAAGCTTTATTTACCTATTGCTGATTGTCGCAAGGAAGAATAGAATTCTTATCCTCTATCTAACGGCTTACACGTGCATACTGACCCATTCGACAGGGCTAATGAGCGAAATAAAGGACGTGTACTAAGAAAACTCGAGGACGTGTAGTAAGTAAACTGCATTTAATGTATCTGTTAAATGTATCTTTCAAAGTATCAGTTCAAGTGGCCCTGCAACATTTTTCCAAGTATTTATCGAATGGCGAATGGCTTCATTAAAAGAGCTTACTGCCTCATGAATCAGCTGCAGCTGAAAATTTTAGAATACGTCAAAGACGAGCGCGCTTACAGAAATTCGTCGCTTTCCCTCTGTTTGCATGTCGGCAGGTGCGGTGAAGGCTACGTGGGGAGGAGCGGCGGGGTATGACGAGAGGTCAAGAAGCTACGCCCATTCGTCAGAGCATGCCATGACCTTGAACACTTTCTTTGTTATTTTTTTTCGAATGCGCGGCTTATTCTCGATGTGATCGCTAGCGAGCGCTCGGACTCGTCGCGGCACACCGCGGTGGCCACGGTAACTATGCGGCTCACGATGCTCAAATCAAGCAATGACCGCGAATTTTACTTGTGGCGTGGTCATATCGGTTTAAGGCATTATTTATCAAAAGAAGAGCTAGGTATTTGAAGGTTACTTTGATAATAATAGTGAATTTCAGGTCCAAGCCATTCAATAATGCTTGGCTCACATATCCTCAGGAGCCTCGACTAACGATCGGCAGTTGCCCCGCTGTGGTGGTCTAGTGGCAAAGGTACTCAGCTGCTGACCCGCTGGTCGCGGGATCGAATCCCGGCTGCGGCGGCTGCATTTCCGATGGAGGCGGAAATGTTGTAGGACCGTGTGCTCAGATTTGGGTGCACGTTAAAGAACCCCGGGTGGTCGAAATTTCTGGAGCCCTCCACTACGGCGTCTCTCATAATCATATGGTGGTTTTGGGACGTTAAGCCTCACATTTCAATTACCGATCGGCAGCGTTTTTTGAGCATAGTGAAGAAAAGTTGTTTCAGGCCCATTCAAAGCTCGAGCACAGTCTGATGCAGCATTTCTTCACAACAATACATAACGTATACATAACGCTTTCAGTGCAAAGCCAGGAACTAAAAAGTTCCTGGCTTTGTACAGAAAGCGCATAGTCAGATTTTTGAAAGTAGAAAATTATTCAAAGTAATCCCCCCTTATATAGATGCCATTTGTAACTTAGAAGTGTGGCAGCTTGGGCTAGTTGGTATGGCATGACGATAGTTATAGCGCGAGAACAAAACGACGACACAGAGTGTGTCCTTCTTGTCTCTGTGTCGTCGTTTTGTTCTCGCGCTATAACTATCGTCATGCCATTTGTAAGTCGTTTTAATTCTTTTTAGTTCACTAAAAAATAGGATGTCAAAACAGCCCTCGCCAACTTTTTGACGTCAAAAATGCCGTCAGAATGATGTCCTTTCAACTGTTTTTCAAGTTAGCAAACGTGTGGTAGTTTGATGGGACCAGGTCATGTCAATATAAGTGATGGTGGACCAGTCCAGGAGCCGGGCTCTTCAATTTGGCTTTCACAGCTTTGGACATGTGGGAATGTTCACTCTTGACAGTTGAAACATTTCGCAACGGCTTTGAAAGCTTGCGTATGTGTAGGGTATCGGTGCTAATGTAACATACATTCTCCCGGAAAGTTCCCCGGAACTGGGCTGTATTTTCGGCAGTTATTCGCTTATCATAAAGAATCAGCTTGCAGTACTGCATAGTTTAGTTGTTACCATATCCCTTACGGTTGTTGGGCGGCTACTGAGAGGTGGAATTCAGTATAGCAAAATGTCATGTCTTCAAACGAGTCCAAGCGTGTGCAATAAGAAGGACACTTCTCCAAGAATGGAGATTTCAGTGCGAATGTCCTTCGTGGACTTTTCACAGAGAAACCAAACCTTCATGACGCCCGGTAACTCCACCTACAATAAACATGCTTATTTTCTACCATCCCACGTGCCATCAGAAAGTGAAACTAGGAAATTGAAACTCTAGTTCTGAAAATCAGACACATCTCCAGCTTGCACAAACGAGCTGCCAAGCTTTCATATGACTCCACGCTTAGGATTCAATTCTGAGCGATAGATTATATAGCAGCAAACGTATTATCTCGCTCCAGCAGTTCAAGACAGGTGCACCAGCCCTGCGGAGTTTTGTCGTATGCTCGAGTTCGTGAGGCTACGGCGATCTAGGTATGTATATATACAACTTGCACGGCTTTCAGTTTGTGCACACTATATATGCTGCTGATCTAGTGCTCACACTTTAAAAATTAGCCTTCTAAAGCATTTGTATCTGCATAGGTCAAGCCCCAAATAACTGTTGGCAAGGCTTCTGCAGGGCCTATTCATCTGCATGAACGCACAACTGAGACGCAATCGTAGTAGCTAGTGCGCTGCCTTTACGCTGTAGAAACCGCTCAGTGATGGCAGGCGATAGTTACTGTATATTCTACCTTTAGGTAGCAGAGTTGCGCATAGGTCCGGCACCTTGTACACTGAGGCGTTCATGTCATGCAGGAAAGCCACCACTTCCGAATGTAGGAGCCGACGCAGCCCAGCGGCTCTGTGCGTTTTCTCGCTCGTTCATAGCCCGTCGCTGGCACAATGAGTTTAGCTTCGAAAATAAAAAAAGGAAGAAAAACTTGAATAAATAATGGTTTTAGAGATTACTGATGCTGTAGCTTGTTCGATGGCAGATACCATAACAAGATTTTTTTTTTGTAATAAATAGCGAACGAGAAAAACTCGACTTAATTTGTCGAGAATCGTGTACACGATTCGCGTCAACTTGATTTACGCACATCAATCGTTTCACGTGGTTTTTAGCTGATTTAAACGATCAAGCAGTCGATTCGATAAAACCAACTGCTTTATGGAGCTATACTTCTGCGTTTTAGAAAAGAATAACGCAAGCGAAGGAGAATTTTCGGCACATCTATACGTATCTAGCTGTGGCATCATGTCATCGTGGCAACTGCGCAGCACTGAATCATGGCGCACAGGTACCACTAACGCTGAGGTTCATTAAAAAAGGAGAACACAAGACACAATCACAACACCAACGAAGTAGTACTTCCGCACTCGCACTCAGCGGGATCGGCTCGCTGGACTGCTTGGGCAACGGTGCATGGTGGCGCCAGTGGCACGGCGGTCGCCAGCACCCACGCTGTCATAAAGCTGGCATAAAGTAGGCATATTCCTTTACAACTTCTGGCGTCTCTCCACCTATCGCAAAATGCTGTTTTCTGCCGAGACTGCTGCACATTAGTTTTGTGCATATCAATTTTCAGACCTAGTTCTTTGCTATCCGTGTCCAGTTCAGTAATCATGAGTTTCGTCCCCTGAGTGAATTCTTAAGGCAATGTGATCAGCGAATCAGAGGTTACTAAGATACTCTCCTATAACTCTTATCTCTAAATCTTTTCAATCTAGGATTCTGAAAACCTCCTGTAAACACGGGTAATAACATCGGAGAGATCATGTCTACCTGCTTTACACCCTTCTTTATTGGGAATCTGTCGCTTTTATTATGGAGAACTATCGTGGCTCTGAATCCACTGTAAATTTCTTCCAGTATGTTTATGTGGGGTTCGTCGATGCCCTGATTCCGTATACTGCCTGCATTACTGTTGATGGCTCGACTCTGTCAAATGCCTTTTCGTAATATATGAAAGCTATGCATAGGGGTTGGTTGTATTCCGCGCATTTCTCTATTACCCGATTGATAGTGTAAATATGGGGTATTGTGGAGTAGTCTGTATGCAATCCAGTTTGGTGCTTTGGTTGATTAAACTATAATGTCGCCTTCATTCTGTTAGCTATTATTTTTGTATATAGTTTGTAGAGAACGGACAGTAAGCTGATCGGCCTATAATTTTTCAAGTCCTTGACATCTCCTTTCTTATGCATTAAGACGATGTTGGCGTGTAGAAAGTGTGCCTAGTACCAACACCTTGAGGTGTGTTTCGTTGAGCTGGTTGGTCAAAGACGGTAAAAGGTAAAAACAGCGCAAACTAGAAGACACAAACGAAGGAACAACAGACAGGAGGAGCACTGTACTGTCTTATTTTCTTCGTTCATCTGTTCTAGTTTGCGCTGTCTTTACCTTTCACCAACTCCTCTCCTGGCTAGGCGGCTGCACAGGGAGGACAGGGGGGCATGCGCCCAATCACCCAAAGGGGAGGTACAAAGTTTGCCCCGTTCTGTTGCTTAGTAGGACCTATCCTGTCATTCTTTAAGCAGGGTGATGATGACGCAGATGTTTGGCGATAACGGTGGCCAAAGGTACTTGGTGTTATTCCAAGAACTCTTTACTTCCCGTCCTTACTCTTTCAAAGCCAGGAATTAAAGGCAATTCATCGTGAGCAGAAAGTCATCGCTTCACTTTCATCTCTCCATACTTTGTGAAGCGCCTTGTAATCGCAATCGACAACAGGGGGGAAGGGGGCATGGAACTTATATAAGAGCCACTGGCAGGGTGTTGTTCCGAGGTTCGATCACCAAACCACGAATTTGTCAACATAGAAGCGTTATTTCTTAGAAACTCGTATGGGTATAACTGGAGTTTTTTTTTTCTTCTAAAGAGCCAAGTGAACTTTGATTGAAACTAAGAAAAATACGCACTTTTTTTTTTTGCTACCGAGAATTATGACCGGGCCTGCTCAAAAAATTTTTGCCACTATGTTCCTTTCCCCTAAATACTTCAAATCTATGTCATGGCTAAAGTATACGTAGCCCAATACCGTCGGTATTCAGGAATAAAGTTTGTGTTCAGCTCATATAGACTTGAACACTTCATTTGGGCATGAATTAGCTCGTAAAATTAGTCTAAAACGATTCGAATGTATGGTATACCAATATTTTGCAATCAAATTGACGTCATCCTTGTACCTCCGTCAGTGCCGTGCTTCGTCGCATGGGCGTAAGGGAGATTACTGAACTTGAAAAGAGAGTGGTCCTTACCGGCAAAAGGCGCACTATTCTGGACAGTCAGCAGTGTTTTCTTGTTCTTGACATCTGTTGAAGCCCTTGCTGCTCCAGCTAGTTTTATGCCGTGCCGCTTCAGACCACATCTTCTTTATTAGGAAATGTATCTATGCCTATTATCTACATTTCACATTTATTTTATTTGAAATATGCGGTACTAGAAGAAATGGAGGACAGGATACTGTAGAGCTAAACTCGAAAAGAGGCTCAAAGAAGCAAAAAAGAAATAGGAAAGTCGACCTCTTACTCATTATATTCGAGTTTTGTCACATAACATTGTCCCCCAGTAAGTACCAACTCGTCCAAGAAAAAACTAATTGTGGAACGTAAACGCATTAGCAAAGCAACTATAGGACACAAATGAAACTTTGGAAGAAACCACGTTGGTTGTTTTGGTCCTAATTTTTGACGCAGTGCTGGTTTAATGAGCGTGGCTGAGTTTGAAACAGTCAGAGTATTCGACTTATTTTTTATTGGAAACTGCCTTCTTAAGTGTATACACATTACAACCTGAAATTTCCCAATTTCGATTCTAACTGTTTTAGAGGTGCGCTTTACGCTTTAGAGAAATTTAGTCCATAGTTTCAGTTTCTGCATTCGGCTTTTTTTTAAAAAACAAACACACAAACGCCACATATTGTTTGTCAAGTGGCACTGTGATATTTACGTTGTAAACTGTGTGAAGTAGAACCAAAGGAGGAAGGCCCCGCGTGTTCTCCGATGTACCCTAACACTGATAGCATTTCGATTCAGTTTCACAGCCTCAAAATGCAACATTCGCAACGACACTATTGAATTGTAGTTACTTGATAGGCATGCTCCTGATATTCACGGACATGTCACCGGCCCAACAGTAAACTAACCCCCCCCCCCCCTCCCGGCATTGCTGCGTCATAGCCTTCGTACCGATCAGCGCACTGCATGCAGGGGCGTTCGAAAGCCTCCTCGACGAGCCCCATGAGCGGGCTATAAAAGCAGGTGGTGCAGCTACCGGCGGCTATCAAGATTCGCCAGGAGCTTTCACCAGTCGGCGGCAAGCAATGAATAATGCGCCCAACATCCCAGACGGGAAATGTGCAGCAAAAGAGCGAGACGGACGGGCGAGCCTGCTGCGCTCGGCGCAGAAACACCTGTCTCGGGCGAGCCGAGATGCGATTAGGGCCCACTTAGCTGGTGTCTGCCCTTTTGCGCCGCTCGTTCGCTCCGATTCTAATTGGCGCTTCCCGCCGCCCTCTCGTCCGTCGCCAAGGGCAGCGGAATGAAACCCAGTGCTGGCCGCGGGCTGCCGTGTGTATAATGAAGCCAGGTGCCTGGGCTATTTGCATACGCAACGCCCGAACCCTTGACCTGCACGAGAACAGTTGAACGACGTCGCGGCGCCGGTGTCCCGGCCTCAGGCGCGGGTCCGATCAGAGCGTCCACCACACGGGCGGCCGTGCAATTTCCGGACAAGTAAGATTAATCGAGGCAGCACGCATGGCATCCACGATGCTCGCCTGCACGTTGTCCACGGAGCTACTTTCTAGCCAATTCGAGGGCCCTAATTTATCGCATAATTTGTGTCGTCTGCGCCGGGCCCACCAGTTGTACAGCCTGAAATTCAACCTCTGGCTAACCGTTCGACGTGCACTCCATTGCGAAAAATGGCTCTGCGTAGTACCTTCTCGCGCCGTTCTCTCTAATGGCCCGCTGATGTCATGTTAATAATATAGTGATATATTGTTTCACATTCTCAAACACCTACATGGACTATATAGCAGCAAGAAGAGAAAGCAATATAAGGAGGGGTCATTTACCTTGCGGTGTGGAAAATAGCTGAAATACTCTTTTGAGCACTGTTTGTTTAATTTGATGTGAACATGTGAACATCAATTTAGAAACCAAAAAAATTAATGTTTATTTCCTGAGCCAAAACTTCTGGGCACTGCGAATTCCGCGAATTAAGCGTGCAGCATTCATGTATATCTCAACAATCCAGTCGTGTGCTGCAACTGCCTATAATAGCGCGTTATGTACAGTCCTGGACAAAAGTTCCCAGGCCACGCTTCCATATAAGTACATCGATAGTGGCCTGAGAACTTTTGAAGCCTCCTCTACATACATCTTGTTCAAGAATTTTTCATTCCTACGATTGTCAAAAAAGAGATGAAAAATCAGAGTGCGTTCATGAAGACATAGTTCATATTAACCCATCTTTCCCCGAACTTCTGCCGTCTTTTCATTTCTTGATGTAATTTTTAGTGTTAATTGGGAGCTGTTGGGCTCTTAACAGTGCCGGCGCAGGAGTTGCAGTGTGGCTAGGCCCGAGTGGGGCGACGGGGGCTCGAACGTAACGAAGTGTGCGAAGACAGCAAGCAAGTTCGACAGGAACTGAAAACGCCTGTTTGCAAGGAAAAACCTCGCAGTTTCATACAAAATTACTTGCGCAATGATCAGCCTTACATCTATCGGCAATTATAGCTATAGCGTGTAGGCCTGGGGTCGTCTATAATCTTCTGAGATCTGTTGCTTCAGACGTGCTAATGACGTTATTATGCTGTGTTTTTAAAAATTTCCACGAACCTGATAAATTTCTAAGCATCGTAATGGGATTAATATTAACGCGCATACGTATCAATTCATAATTGTTTATTTCGTCGGAGATTGTTTTGTTTAACATAGTGAATCTACAAAGTGACAAAGCCGTTTCAAACTAGAAGAGTCAAATTTATGCAAACTCATGTACTGCATGCTCGCCCGAAGCATGTCGGAACGTGAGTTGGAACTCTGAAAATTCGCTTAAACACAAGCTGAGATTTTTTTTCTTCGTTCTTTTTTTAGGTTTCGCCTATGTGTAAGGCAGTGCTCACAGTAAGCATTTTCAATAGTTTGCGGTTCATGTATGCAGCTGTGTCAGTACATACCGGTTTAATGTAACGGCTGTCTGGGCCGTTGAATGTCCGTCTGGGTAGCGGTCTTATATATAAGCAAACGAAACAGATAAGCGTTCAATAGACACCTATATGCGAATATGTGCGTAGAATTATGGCGGTGAACTCTCATTGGAGGATGTGACCGATTGTGCCTGCAGTTAAAATGTTTCTGCGTGGTGTGTGACTGCTGTCACTGCGGTTTATGTACGGCGTTGTGGGAGGGGGGCGAGTGATCGAGGAAGGTGCATGGACGATCACCTCTGTTATGCAGCACTCTCTATTTGCAGTACACTCTTTATACCCCATAAAAAAAAACTATCAGAAACTCCAGTTTAAGGTGCACTCGGGAAAGAAAGTGTTGTCAATTTGGCCCCATAGATTTAGTTTGCCGATAGTGTGGGCCTTGTATTCGTGGATTATGACGTGCTGCATTTATGGTAGTGATCTTCCACCGCATTGAAAGAGTTCACCATGAATCGCTTGTGTAAAGAAATACTCGATGCGCGAAGTAAAAAATGTATCGTGGCACGGTTGGCGAGAATTCCAACAACTGCGATCAGATGCCTAGTCACCGAGTTCGCTTAGCTTATCGTTCGCGTAAGTGCGTGATGTCATCGGCGAACGATACATCCACCATACCAATTGTCTGAAAATTTCTCTTGAGGACAATTTTTTTATGAGGCGTTTTTCCTTTTTAATAACCTGTTTGCGAACTGGTCCGTTGAGCTTGTTCAAGCCGCCTGCCGAGACTTACACAAAATGTCATATATATCTGCAAGACCAGGGCAGATGAAAGCCCACATATTTGTCTGTCATATATACATCTCTGACACTTCACCTACAATGCAGAGAGATTGACGTCGCAGAATTCTTCTGTAGAAGAATTGCCGGTGATTCCAATTTCACGGTATCAAGATTGGAAATACTTGACAACCCACCACACTCACGTGATCACCGTATGGAATGCCAGTTTTCTATGGATGAGCGAGAGGCGGCACTGGCACTGTGCAGACGTTCTTCAGCACCCGGACCTGACGGCATTACCTATCGTGCCCTTTGTAATCTTGGAGACGAAGCTCGGAAGGCACTCTTACGCCTATACAACGACTCCTGGCAGACTGGTACGGTTCCCCAGGGATGGAAGTCAAGTCTCCCCATTCCACTTCTAAAGGCTGGTAAATCTCCTTTGGATATTGCCCCATACCGTCCTATTGCGCTTGTAAGTTGTGTGGGAAAAACAATGGTACGAATGATTCTAACACGAATGGAGTGGTATTTAGAGCACTACGAAATCTATCTAGTATCTATGACCAGATTCAGGCGTGGCCATTCGTCAATCGACAACGTTGTTGATCTGGTGACATATGTTCAACACCAGAAAGCCTGTAAGAGACTCTGCACCGCCCTGTTTCTAGATGTTAAGGGGGCTTACGACAATGTCACCCATGAAGCCATCCTTAGTGCTTTGGAAACAGTAGGTCTTGGTGGCAAGATATATATGTGGGTGTACAGCTACTTACAGCTGAGATCATTTTACGTGATGACAGCTAATGGCCCAACACCTGATTATTACAGCAGCCGAGGAGTTCCTCAGGGAGGAGTGCTAAGCCCTACACTTTTCAATCTAACTCATTGGTCTAGTCGAGCAGCTACCTAGCACTGTAGAACTTTTTGTCTACGCTGATGACATCTGCATTTGGACATCAGGTGTGACAAGGCCTCAGCTTCGCGCCCGCTTTCAGAAGGCTGCTACAACGACGTCATGCTACCTTCGTAAACAAGGCCTCGAGGTGTCCTGCGGAAAATGTGCAGTGGTAGCGTTCACGCGGAAACCAATATCTGCTTACAGCATATCGATTAATGAAGAACACATATCGTTCAGCAGAAGCCACAGGTTCTTGGGAGTCATAATAGACAGGAACATGTCGTGGACTCCACACGTGAACTATGTGAAGAAGCGGCTGATCGCAACATGTCACATGTTCAAGTTCCTTGCAGGAAAGAATTGGGGAGTGCCCATACCAGCACTCTGTACAACTGTACAGAGTGCTGTTTATCGGATTCTTATGGTACAGCTTACCTGCAATATCTAACACCGGCAAGACCAACCTGCGCACAATACAGAGCATTCAAGCCCAAGCACTTAAGATATGCCTTGGATTACCCCGCAGTGCTTCAACGGCTGAAACCATTGCCATCGCTCAAGATCAGTTGATAAACACGCATATTATTACCGAGACAATGCGCATGCACCTCAGATATTATGCCAGGACCCCTTCTCACCACCTGGTGAGCCTCGCTGCTGAAAGGCCCCGCATGACATACGGGGCTACTGTCTGCAAGCATCGTTCATCGTTTTTTGAGGCGTACGCACCTGCATTAAAGCCACTGCTTCCTCCTTTGAGCTTGAGCCAGCCTCGAATTCACTTAATGATTCCAGGAAGGCGGAGAAAATCGGACTTACCGACGCATGTCCTGAAAAAAAAAAAAAAACTGAGTCTATTCTATACTGGAACAAAACTACAGTAACCACGTGCACATTTACACGGATGGCTCGACTACGCCGTCTAGTTCAGGTGGAGCAGTGGTTATACTATCACAAGGGGTAACTCGGTGTTTTAAGACTTCACATGTGACAACGTCCACGACGGCAGAACTCGAGGCTCTGCGCAGTGGACTGGAACTCATCAATTCTGAAGAAAGACCGAGTAAATGAGCCGTGCTTTCTGACTCAAAACCAGCGTTACAGTGCCTGCTGTCAGTTCTCCGACGCGGATGGCACGACCAGTTGACCTACCAAACCGTGAAACTTTACCACCTTTTAATACGAAAAGGCCACAACATCGTCTTTCAATGGTTACCTGGGCATTGTGGTATAAGCGTAAATGATTCTGCAGATCATGCTACTCGCACGTCACATGAAGAAGCAAACAGCGTTCCAATTCCGCTTTCAAGAGCGGATGCGGCGAGGCAGATTTGTCAACTGGCCCGCAGTCTCACACTGACTGAGTGGAACGCACCAAGCGTACGACGTACAAGACTGCACGAGCTTGACCCTTCACTACAACTCCGGCCTCCACCCGGCCTACATCGACGTGCAGCTTCGCTTCTCTATCGCCTTTGGCTGGGAGTTGCTTTCACGAAAGCTTACACTACGTTAATCGGAATTACTGAGAGTGAGGAGTGCGATGTTTGCGGCACCGATGAAAATATCGAACACCTGCTGTGCCACTGTCCTCGTTTTGCCTCAGCCAGACAAGTACTTGTCAACGCAATGTGGCGACTGGATGATCGGCCTCTTTCTGTGCAGGTGCTATTACAGCAACGTCCACATCCCTCAACAGCCCACAAGGCAGTGAAAGCCCTGTTGTGTCCAGAGAAAGACAGGCTTGTGTGAACGCCTCTGACATGCGGTGGAGTTCTACACGCTGCAGTGAAATTACTGTCAGTATCTACTTTTTTCTTTATTTTCCCTCCCTTCCCTTTTTTCACATCTTTCTTGTCTCTTCCCTAATCCCCCAGTGTAGGGTAGCCAACCGGATGTCTTTCTGGTTAACCTCCCTGCCTTAATTCTCCCTTTTGTTGATTCCTCCTCCTCCTCCTTATATATATATATATATATATATATATATATATATATATATATATATATATATATATATATATATATATATATATATATATATATATATATATATATCTTTTTTATCGGTCAAATAAATTGTAGTCCTTTCGTAACAAAGTGACATCCTAACTAGCAACTCCACCGTATACGCTTCTAGCACTGCAAAACTATGAATGAAGGAAAATATCAAATACCATCTTATGCCTGGAAATACAGCAGTAAGGAATGACAAATGCTCGATTACGTCTTTCAATCTGTCCACCGACATTTCAAGCGCAGGTTCATATGCGTTTGCTTTCAATCCTCACTTCGGCGCCCTAAGTATTGATGGTCACATACTAATATACGCGCGACTCGGAGCACCATACCATATAGTCAGCCTCTGCATGTAAAACCAGTTTTTAACAGGTTCCAACGGGTTAGAATTATCGCATCAGTCAGGTTCCCAACGCACCACATGACGCGTCGTGTATTATCCTGCGGGTATCCTGACGGGGAAATTTCTAACCGCTTGTCGCTTGCGGCATCTTACATTCGTTATTGCGATTCCGGAATAACATAGAGGTGAAGAAAAGGAAGAAAATCGTAGTAATCTAGAATGACCTCCACACGGGATTTTTTTTTTACGTTAATACGTAGTGGCACGCACAGCCTCAAGGGTGTACTCTTGGTATTGCGGTCGCAAGAGGAATGCCCATGGTCGTACTGTAAAACAGGGTGTTTGTCGGGGCTGCGAACTTCCAGCAGTCTGCTGGCGCGTTCTCACCAGCAATCGCTGGGAAGAAGCGTCGAGCCCGGTCAGACTGGGCATCCGATGCCAGCGGAACGGCGACGGCCTTTATCGCATTCAGCGCTGTGCGCATCTGCGAGAGGAGATAGTGTGCGCGCTGCGAGAGGAGGTAGTGAGGCCGTGTCACTCGCCGAGGCCGTCTGTACGACCCATCCAGGGTTTCTTATTCATCTTGCGAAATTAAAAAAAATAATAAAAAGGGAAACTGAAATGCGTTCTAGGTACGCAACTGCGCACCGAGTGAGATGAGGGAGGGAACGCAATCCGAGCGCAGGTGGGGGCCCCGCAGCCAATTAGAGGAGATGGGACCGAGAGCCGACGAGCAGCCGAGAGTGGAATTGGAAAACGTCGGCGCGGCCATAAGTTACAATGAAAACGGTTTGGCGAGGAGGCCCCTCGGGAGGAGCCTGTCGGCCCCCGACCTGCGCGCCAGCGTCCTCCAGGGGAAAACGGCGCGACTTGAGTATGCACTCACCTGCACGGCCGCCATCAGCCCCTCCGCGTCTTCTGCCGTGATAAGAATCGCTCTCGGCAGTTCGCGTATGTGGAAGCCCGTTTTCGACGCAACAATTGCAGCGCTGAGCACTTTTCTGGGCACGAGCACGTGGGTTTCATCTGCGCGAAACGTAAAAGTCAAGCGGGCATGTCGAGGCACACGCTGGCGACACCTGCTGATTCGGAACGCCTTCGCGGACTCTGAAATTGCCATTGGGAATGCCAAATGAGTATCGAGTTCTTTTTTTTTCTTCTCTGCATTTTCTAGATTGATTGGCAGATCGATGCATTGATTGGTCATGATAAAGCCTCAAGAAACACAGGGGCTATGTGAAAGGCATTGTAGGTGAGGGTAAGGGTCTAGTTTGACTTCCGGGGTTTGTTTTAAGTATGCCAAACGTTTCAAAGTTTTCTTGACAATTAAACAACGCGTGTGATTATTGGGTGGAACGGTGATGGTCACCGGTAAGATATACATTTTGTTCTAATTAATGAGGAATTTTTGTAGGAATCATTAAAAATTGTCAGGGTAAGATCAGTTTTATTTCACATTATTATACGCCTTCGACGATTGTCATCGCAAAGGATGGCAATTCACGCGAGCGATTCAGGGCGGCTAAACTCTGCAGCAGGGCTCTTCGGCCGTACAACTTGACGAAAACGCGTGCGTTCAAAACGCTACTCAACGCGAAAGCCAACATATAAATGTTTATCGGTCACTGTTTGAAGGTGGTTAACCAGCGAAGCTGCTATATATGATGGCTGGGAAAGCTTTTCTTCCTTACTTAATGATTATGCGACATGTAATTAGACTCATCTTAAGTAATCAAGTGACGACCATGCATATTGTTTGTGCAACTACCGACAGACATCAGATCGCTCTTCTCGGGCCGCCAGGCTGGCACGATGTCGACGGTGTCATTCCTGCCCGCTGCTCTCGCTGTTGCTCCTCTTATGTAGATACGCGGCCCTTCGGGCGTGAGCATCATGCATGACCTTACCATAGCAACGATGGAGCGAAATAGTGTTAGAAAATTCTATCGTTCACCTTCTCAGGCGCACACTATACGCAACACACTACGTCACACACTCACATTATTTTAGGCAAAAATGGCCAGTAAACAGAGCTATCCATGACGCGAGCGACGATGTGCGTTTCCTTTTGAATAGGCTATAGCACCCCAGCTCACTTTCTTTTCTTTTCTTTTTCGCGCGTATATTTCGCTCTTCGCTTTCTTTCCCATCTGTATTCCCCATTTCCCCTTTCCTTAGTACAGGGTAGCAAACCGGATGCTCCAATTTCTGGTTAACCGCCTTCCTGCCTTTCCCTCGTTTTGTTTGTTCCTTCTCTCCTTTTGCTCTTTCACTAGTGCTCGCTTTTTGCGGGAAGTTTTTTTCAGCGTGGACGCCATAGAACCCCTGGATGCCAGCCATAGACAGCCTCACTGTAATACCTTTTCGTGTAAGTTATGAATTATTATCGAGTGGCTTTTACATGAAAATGTGCGCTTTTTGTCCAGTGTGTGTGGAGCCATTTGGAAGCACCCTATACAGCATCGCCCAGTTCATTATGCAACGTCGAATTCGGGTTTACGGGAATTGTGCGAATAGACGACTTCATTGAACTAAGCACACTGCAAGCATTCGGCCCATGCGGAGGCTCGGCTTCATCGGGTTTGAATTATCAGGATACGACATATACAAAGGTGTCGCAGCAATTATCTATGAGATGCTGGCTGTGACAAATATGATAAGGTGTAAAAATATTAATGCCGGCAGTCGCCAATTCTCGAAGGAGTGAAGGCCTCAAAGGCCTCAAGTTCGCGACCTTTTCGCGCAAATCCATACGGGCATGTTCGTCTATGGTGCACTGCAGTGTACAACTAGAGCGCAATATTGTTGGAATGCGGAACTTAGATATATCTGTGGGTACGAGTCCCGCCAGCTTTTATAGGGATATGTTGTAGTGTGCGGAAAATTCACATGTTCATAAAGGTAAGCGCGGTACCCGATTGTCAAGGGAGGGACAGGGAGAACACACAAAAGGCCAAGAAGACACCCTTGGAATACTCCCGTTTCGAAAATCTTGCACAACGTATAGTGTTCGAGCCATCTTCCCACGCTTTTTTTTTCTCTCTCCTTATACTTCGTTTTCTCCCGCGCAGCAAAATAATGAAAAATGAACTTCAGCGTTTCAAATAAGTCTTGCTTCTATTCGAGCTTATACGCACCTCAGTATACGCTTGATATACTATAACTCAGCTGACTGGATGCTTACAGGCGTGGTATTATTGGTCAGATCCCAGCTCGTATTAATGTAAGAAAATTTAGCGCGATTTGGAGGTCCCACAAACAATCACGCTTTAGCACACTCTTGCACACGAGAAGCACAGCACACACAGCGCTCTTCTTTTTATGCACCTACCTTTACTGCGATGACTCACCTACCTGTTTTCTACATCAATGAACCCACCCGCAGAGCAAAGATTTACACCTTGTCGGTTCTTCTTGGGGACACGCCAAAAAGTATACTGAAAATTCTTAAAGCAAAATTGTGGCGCCAAGTAAGGCTGTTCTACGACCATGGCTACTTTTGATCCACCATTGTGAATACCCAGAGCAACTTGCCGCTCATAACCGAACAAAGTTGAGCGCTGTGTGTGGTGTGTGCTTATCGTGTAAAAGACTGTGCGAATTCGTAAGTGTTTGTGGGACTTCCCAGTTGCGCGAAATTTACTTACATTATGACGAATTACCAACAAGACCAACAAGAAGTTATAAGCTCGGGTTAAGATCACATGCTACGCGACGCCTACAGTCAGAAAACGTGCTCCACACTCGCTGTCATGGCGATACTAACTGTTATGACGGGTACATCTACGTTTAAATGCCCATGTATACCCCATAAAGTGGACGGAAAGATGGCCACTGCTGGCGCTCAGTTGGTAGAGCATCGGACGCGTTATTCGAAGGTCACAAGTTCGGTACTTGCCAGCGGCAAGTTATTTTATGCACTATTATTTCTTTTTACTTACACTACAATTACTGCTAATAACATCCCTTATACCCCACTTGGCATCATTATTATTGTGTCTAACAAAAATAAAGAAAAAAGTACGAGCCCCTTAAATTTTCATTCTTTCCTTCTATATGTGTCTAAAATGTTATCTGAGGATGTCATGGTAATATTTGCACGGGTAAACAATATGAAGCATTAAGATAATAGTAATTAGTGCAACTTACAAGACAAAGCCTCTCCGTGGATTGTTAAAGCTCAAAAACCAATCAACTATGCCGTTTATTTTTTTTTAATTTCATGTTATGCTTCTGTAATAAACTCGAAGTGGTATAAAAATGCCAATGGTGCACACAAAGCAGATAGTTGTACACCTATCGCTGGTTAATTATAGTTCACTAGCGTTAGTAACCGTACCTACAAGAAAGTGGTTGTCATGGTTGCATAGTTACGCTGTATCACTGCTATACCCTATAACTAATAACTACAAGTAATAATAACTAAATAACAACTCATGGTAATATAGCGCAACTTGAAGTTCCTTTTTGCCGCACTAATATTTTTCTGACTCCTTTTGCCAAAAACGAGCGCTAAGTGGAACCGCCTTCCCCCCTCCATCGCCGGCATCGAGGATGCTTCATCATTGTTCAAGCCTGCACTAACCGATTATGTCTTTAGCCTATAATAGCTTAGTTTGTTTGAACATGTATTTTAATCTTTGTGGTATTTTTATGTTGTATTTTTACATTTTTTTGTTTTTTTATACCCCCCCCCCCCGTAACGGCTTTATGTGCTCAGAGGGTAAAATAAATAAATAAATAAATAAATAAATAAATAAATAAGTAAATAAATAAAGTTAACTTGGCAGCCACCACATAGGTAGCGACCGTTGTGACAAACATTTGCTACACCTCGGAAGTTATATGCTACTTTCTCGAGATCGGTATCCTTAAACTTCGTGACACGCGTGCAATATACGTCTTCACGAGTGCAAACATCGAAGGATACAGCGACCAAGAATAAGTGAGAGCGCAGTGAGAACGCCGTCCGTTTGTTCGCAGAGCCGCTGCATCTGCTCGCTTGCCGCGGCAACGAGCGCCGTCCAGTCGCGTTCACATCCTCATCCTCGGACATTCGACTTGCTCGTTAATTCTCTGCGCACGAGCAAAACCGGCCAGGCCTCCCGACGCGGCGGAACAGCGCGAAACGCACAGCGGGTTTCCGGCTGTACACACATGCGTATCGGTGTGTGCTTCGCAATCGGGAGGCGGGCGGCCGGCCCGCCCCACGCGGAGCTCTTGCGCAGCCAGCCATCACTCACGCATTGGTGACAGGCCGGCAGCGCTCAGAAATCACGTGCCAGCCCCGTTAAACGTCCGACGGTCCCTCGTAACGTGCGAGCGTTTACTTTCACGCCAAGGGGAGGAAGACAAGGAAGGAAGCCAGGGGGCGAAGTATATAGAAATGGAGGCGCAACTTCCAGAACTGCGAAACGACAACCTTGTTACACGGCATGTCGTTAGTGCCCCAGAGCGCACACGATGCAGGCGGACCGACGAACGGCTCGCACGCCTCGAACCGCCGTTTCTTGACGAGCTTCGCGAAAGTATACTATGCGGCTGCGAGAACTGGCAGGATATATTCGCTCGCGTGCAAAAGATCCCGCGAGCTGAATGAACCTGCCCTGAGGGTCTCGTCCGTCAGCGGTGGAGGCTCTTTCTTTTTGCCTCTACGAAACCGGCGAGTCCGTGCAGCCCCCTTTTTTTCTTTTCCTCGACGCTTCACAACTCGAGAGTGTCGGAAATGACACGTTGTTCAAAGGCGTCAAATACATCATCGCCCGCTTTCGCGCGGCACGATTGCGTGCGAGCTCGTTCGCGGTGCACGTCGCGCACGAAGGAGGCTCGACGACGGGTCAGACGCTCCGCTAATTCGCGTGAGCACCGTCCTGAGAAGTGGCGAGCTGGCACGGACCCGACGCGGGGAACTAAACGGCGCATAGTGGCCCCAGAAAGAGTCAAACGAAGGGGAAAACACATAGAAAAGGAAACAAACGAATAAATTTCCGAGGAAAAGCGTACTGCGATTGTTCCGTTAAAGTAAGCGAAACAAATGCACCCTGTATGCAGCCCTCGCGGTCAGGCTCTGACGGCAGCCTCTTAAAGACAAACCAGGCGCCTCCGTATAGTGTCCATGACGTAATTACAGGGTGCACCTTTCTTTCTTTCTTTCTTTCTTTCTTTCTTTCTTTCTTTCTTTCTTTCTTTCTTTCTTTCTTTCTTTCTTTCTTTCTTTCTTTCTTTCTTTCTTTCTTTCTTTCTTTCTTTCTTTCTTTCTTTGTGTCGTTGTGAAACGCACAACATGAAATAGACAGTTCTGTTTCCTGCTTCCGGCAGCATTTCATGTTGCTTCTTTTGCAAAAACGTGTGGTGCCTGCGGTTGATTGCAAAAAGAGACTTCTGAAAACTGCTGCAGAAGCGAGCACTTTAATCGCTGAAGTCACACGGGACGCTACTTCGGCGTTTGTTATACATAGTGCCTGAATACGAAGACAGACTGTGCGATTTGAGAGCAACCACGTGGCTTAGTTCGGAGCTTGTGTAATTAGGCACTCGCGAAGCTGATTTTTTGTTTTGTTTAAAGTAGACTGCGAGAAGTGATTGCAGAGTCATTTGGTAATAGGGGCACCAAAATTAGGTTTAAACATGGAGCTCAGAATTAAGTGTGCGATAATTAGGCTCTCAAAAAGTCGTTAAGCTCTGTAATTGAACTTCTACCCCGACTTCACAGAAGAACATTTTTTTTTGTACTGCTTCCAGTGTAAGCTTTGTTTGTTGGGGCGTGCGTGTTCAACTCGTACTGTCATGATTGGAGGGAAACTCGAATGACAACTAATTGTTCCTCTAAGGTTTTCTTATTATTTTAAATGTACTAGTTCTCGAGGAAAAAAATTTAAGGGTGATGAGGTGAGAAGGGAAGGAGAAGAGGAGGGAACGCATATATATATATATATATATATATATATATATATATATATATATATATATATATATATATATATATATATATATATATATAAGAGAAAGGAAAACAGATACATGAAAGAAACTAATTGATTGATTTGTGAGGTTTAACGTCCCAAAACCAGCATTCGATTATGAGAGACGCCGTAGTGGAGGGCTCCGGAGATTTCGACCACCTGGGGTTCTTTAACGTGCACCCAAATCTGAGCACACGGGCCTACAACGTTCCGGCCTCCATCGGAAGTGCAGCCGCCGCAGCCGGGATTCGAACCCGCGACCTGCGGGTCAGCAGCCGAGTACACTAGCCACTAGACCACCGTGGCGGGGTGGATGAAAGAAGCTAAAGAGCAGACATAGCCAACTATAGTATACAAAAGAAAGGTAAGCGGGTAAAAGCCAAGCCCGGACAAGCTATGCGCCGACCAGCTTGGTTGTGACCCAGCTTGAGGGACTTAGTGTATTCTGCGCTAACTTCTTTTTTGGTGTGTGTGTGTGTGTGTGTGTGTGTGTGTGTGTGTGTGTGTGTGTGTGTGTGTGTGTGTGTGTGTGTGTTGCAACCTTGCTATAAACTGTCGTATAATACAAACTTGTTCAGGGTTCTCAAGCAGTTTCTTTGCGGTTTTTTCCCTACCCTCCTCCATTGTTCAATGGCAAAAAATGTACCATTCGTTGATTCAATAACAATGCATCCTGCACTTACATTCTTTTTAGGCAGTGAGATATTGAATCTGTATAGAGGCATACACCATCGACAGTAAGGTGTATACGTGCCTCCCGCTCTCGAATGATTTTTGTGCCATGGGATACAGAACACAAATTGGACCCGACCCCCACTTCAGATCATTCTGAGAATAACAGATGGCTGAGTTAGTTGATAAGTAGTCATTCTAAATAGACAGGAGGAGCGGGCTATTCTTAAATGAAAAGA
This sequence comes from Rhipicephalus microplus, assembly GCF_043290135.1. Taxonomy (NCBI): domain Eukaryota; kingdom Metazoa; phylum Arthropoda; class Arachnida; order Ixodida; family Ixodidae; genus Rhipicephalus; species Rhipicephalus microplus. The sequence goes on from NC_134710.1 coordinate 140,643,088, forward strand.
GAAAAGTGAGCTTCGTAACTGTCTCTCAGGGGGAGGACACCTCAACAGTAGCTCACAAGGGATGGGGGTAAAGAGGGATTAAAAGGACCTGATTAAAATGCATAGATATATAGGGAGCGAAAGGAGAGAGCGAGGCGCAGGGACAGCAATATACGGAAATAAGGAGAAGATAGGAAAGATGGACATGGTCTCAGGAGTCCGAGGACGGGGCACCACTCAGCGAGAGCTCTTGTCGGCGTCAGGAGGTGGCATAGGGCGAGCCAGTCGGCCAGAGCTGCGCTGTCGTCGGAGATCGTGGGGGCACAACCAGTCGGCAGGAAATCCAGTGAGCGAGTGAGACAGGGCGTCCAAAGGACGTGTCACGACTTCTTGTCTGTGTTAGCGCACCCTGTATTTTCAGATAGAGGACACCTCCTGAATCAAATTTCTGCGCACGCCATGGGCCACGGTCTTGATTTTAGCCTTTTACCACAGATTTTACCACACCCAAAGACTGACAATTAACCATAGAGTTTCTGCGATTGTTCAGCGACCATGGTAATTATGGGTTTGACATAGATTCGCCTAGTCTTCGTGCTTGCGGGTGGTGAACGCACTTGTGGCTTCGTTTATTGCTGCGTTTTGGTTTTGTTTAAAAAAAATGAACCCTTTTTAAACTTCGTGAGCTGATTTGAAATGGTGATTCGAAAGGGTGAAGGTGGTGAAGCGTAACTGTTGAACACTTGCCGAATGTTATTTCGTGACAAAGCAGCTTCAAGACTAGCGAAGCCAGAAGGAACGTAAAGTACGATGACTAGGCAAATCCATGTCATACCCATAATTCCCATGCTCGATGAAGCGCAATACGTTGCAGCCAGAGTTCCCTCTAGTGTGTATTAAGAAAACTATACGCTGACAACAACCTAGAAGCAACCAGATGAATCTTCAGAATCATCCATTGTTTCACTGCTTCTTGCACGGCTTATAACACTGCAAGATTCGCCATTTTTTAATTAATGAATAAAAGAAACAGGAGGAGGAGTAGGAGGAATAAACTTTATTATAAGAAACCAACAGGTTTAGGTTGCCGGGCCTAGGCCTCCCATGAGGAGACGTCAAGGGCTAGGAAACAGGAAAGAGAAAATTTTAATGCGGCGCAACTTACCCCCTGTATATGTTGCGAGATTCCTTTTCTTATCATCCTGTGCGCTGCTATATTGTCATGTGGTCACGACGTTGGCTTTGAACACGCCGATTACTGCATGCAATAGTCGGCGCGTTCGAAACAATACATTGTGTTTGGGCGTACTTGTGCTCGGTAAATGAAAAGTCAAAGCAGTACAAGCTGTTTACGCTGTACAAGGATAGCAGTCAACAAATTGTCGTTCGTCAGTAATATGTTCACCGGCGAAACACGTCGTCTCTCACAAGAGAGTCATCGAACCTCCCAGTGTTATCGCTGGTGTTCGCGTAAGCTCTCGAATTAGCTATTCGAGTTCTGCGTGTAATTGTCTCCATCAATGGTCTCAATAATGGTCTCAATCAATAACGATCAAAATAATGGTCTCAATCAATAACGAAGCTTCTCAAGCATTGTGGCGTGGTTCTGCGCCGAGCGTTGCTAACAGTCTTTAAGGGTGAAAGCTGAATACATCAAAACAAGGCAATAAACACACGTTGCAATACGTACAACGTACAATCTATTCGCAGTTAGTGCTTCATAGCGTCGGACGGATTTCTTCGGCTTTATCTGAAGTTTCATATCGCATGATATGAAATACATAATGCGTATTCATATTTTTAAGACAAAATTGAAAGAAATTAAAGGTATAACTGTTGCATTTTGTTAATTTCCTATATCTTGGCTTGTTTGTGAAAATAAAATTTAAAATACTAATCTGAACACTTCGAAAGGTTCTTGTTACTTGCTAATTCGTGTTTCGTATTTCAGCATTTCTTTGTATTAACATAGGAGGTCCCGCCTGCGGTTTGTTACCTTGGTACCTCCTCCTGCATATTTATTTACTTGCAATTCACTGTATTTCTGACGCAAATGAAAAAAAAAGTTTAATTGATTGATCGATTGATTGAACTGTATTTGAGGGCGATTGGCCAAATGTGTCGATGAGATGTAAATAGGATAACATACAATGTGTTACTGATATAAGTGCATGAACTTGACGTTGTATACATTTGCAGCCTTTATTAGGTGGTCACCACGCAGAGCAATTGGCGGCAATCTTCGCAAGCCTAGATCCACCTGCAGCAAACAATGCCCATCCTCCTCTTTCATGGCGCACTGCGATACTACCATTGAGTTCAGGGTAGTAATACCCAACTGTCTATAGAACCAACAAAGACAACGCAGTGCTGTATTGCGAGCGCATGTACAGCCGTCAGCACCTTTAAGACGAACACTTGGGTGCGTGGCCAGGGCTGGTTTGATTGATGCCAGCCGCAAAGTGCTGGGCGCTTTTGCCGAGATAATAATAGCTCGGTAGGCTTGGATAGTATGTCGGCATGTATGATTATCATCTTGGCAACAGAACCCAAACCTACGTGGTGTCAGCGTCAAACTGCTGCAGGACATGCGGCGAAGCATTCGTGTTAAAGGTGCTGACGGCTGTACTAGCTTATATAGCTCATGATATTGTGTAAATTCAAACGTCGCAGGCTCCATCCCTGCCCAGGGCAAGCCGTCTTTTCGTCCACTTCCCTGTCTTCTCGTTTACATTACAATGTGCAATCCCCTATACTTTCCTTGACATGATTGTCTGTTAGATCACATTATTATTAACGATAAAAAATAAAACGAGAAAAATGAGAAAAAATGTGCGTTTGTTTCCTCCAAGCAAAATAAGCGTCTTGGTTGCTTTGAGTTCTTGTGTTCTCTTGTTTGTGTGTGAGACACACGAGAATCACGAATCGACATCACACATACATACATACATACATACATACATACATACATACATACATACATACATACATACATACATACATACATACATACATACATACATACATGCATGCATACATACATACATACATACATACATACATACATACATACATACATACATACATACATACACACACACGCACATGCATCATGCGTACATGCGTACATGCATACATGCATACATACATGCACACATACATACATACATACATACATACATACATACATACATACATACATACATACATACATACATGCATGCATGCATGCATACATACATACATACATGCATGCATGCATGCATACATACATACATGCATACATGCATGCATGCATGTATGTATGTATGCATGCATGTATGTATGCATGTATGCATGTATGTATGCATACATACATGCATACATACATGCATATGAGTGGGCACGTGGGCATGAGTGGGCACGTCGGCTGCTCCCCAGCAAACATGAACCCCTTCCTGTATTTCATGCAGATTGTTCTCGTCGGCTCGACTGGACTGAGCAGCGCATCTGTAGATGGAAAAACGCACGGCACCGCATCGACAGACTTAACTGGAGGCGCCTGCGCAGATGGGTTTCTTTGTTGCTTCGACGGCCACTGTTACTTCGACGGCCACATTGACCAGATCTACCCACCCCCCAGTTCGACGTCATCAGTGCGGCCGACTATAAGAGACGGACCGAGCTGCAATTTCTTCAGTGGGCACGTCGGCTGCTCCCCAGCAAACATGAACCCCTTCCTGTATTTCATGCAGATTGTTCTCGTCGGCTCGACTGGACTGAGCAGCGCATCTGTAGATGGAAAAACGCACGGCACCGCATCGACAGACTTAACTGGAGGCGCCTGCGCAGATGGGTTTCTTTGTTGCTTCGACGGCCACTGTTACTTCGACGGCCACATTGACCAGATCTACCCACCCCCCAGTTCGACGTCATCAGTGCGGCCGACTATAAGAGACGGACCGAGCTGCAATTTCTTCAGTGGGCACGTCGGCTGCTCCCCAGCAAACATGAACCCCTTCCTGTATTTCATGCAGATTGTTCTCGTCGGCTCGACTGGACTGAGCAGCGCATCTGTAGATGGAAAAACGCACGGCACCGCATCGACAGACTTAACTGGAGGCGCCTGCGCAGATGGGTTTCTTTGTTGCTTCGACGGCCACTGTTACTTCGACGGCCACATTGACCAGATCTACCCACCCCCCAGTTCGACGTCATCAGTGCGGCCGACTATAAGAGACGGACCAAGCTGCAATTTCTTCAGTGGGCACGTCGGCTGCTCCCCAGCAAACATGAACCCCTTCCTGTATTTCATGCAGGTTAGTAAAAATTACTCCATTGTCAAAACTAGCAACCGTTGTTTCATCCAGCTGACGTGCCCCACATGTCTGAATAAGTTGTACTTTTTTGTTCAAGATGTTGTATGCTCATTGCTGATAATGTGTGGTGATGTGGAATCGAACCCTGGGCCGAACACAGAGGAGCTTTTGCGCCAAATCCTTGATGGTCAAAAAACCATGCAAGCAAGGCTTGACACTATTGAATCCAAGGTCGAAAATTCGACAGCAGCATTTACAGAACTCACAAGCAAAATTTCCAGCCTTGAGGCAACTATCCAGACCATACAAACCAAACTGATCGACCTCGAAGACAGGAGCAGACGCAATAATCTTCTTGTGTTCGGTTTACCGGAACGTCCTGATGAAACATTCCAGTCACTAACAAATTCGGTGGTTTCTGAAATATTTGAAAACATGCTCGGTGTAAAGGTGTCAACAGTCGAAAGAATTCACCGAATAGGACAAAAGAGGCGAAACAAAAACAGACCGGTAGTGCTCCGGTTAATTGATCACCGTGAAAAAATTAATGTACTCAGAAACTGCTCTAAACTGAAGGGAAAAGATATCTCAGTTGCCGAAGACTTTTCACCAGAAACTAGGCAGACCAGGAGGTACTTATGGGAAAGCACTGCAAATATCAGGAAAAAGGGCGAGAAAGTGAAACTTGTACACGACAAAGTCATCATAAATGGAGATACATATGCTTGGGATGCTGCTGAGATGAAAAGAATTCCCGTTTTAGCAGCCAACAAAAAATCTAGGAAGAAACAGTGAACTTCTTCGGTCACTCAAAAATACTTCCGCATCATTAATCTGAACGCTCGCAGCATCGTAAACAAAGTTAGCGACTTGCAAAGTATTATAGTGGCGCATGAGCCGCATGTCGTAATAATATCTGAAACTTGGCTGCACTCAGGTATCTTAGACTTCGAGATAACACCACCAGGGTACAAAATATATAGGAAGGACCGAGATTCCCGAGGGGGCGGAGTCGCTCTGTTGTTTCAAGAGTCCATGCATGTTCAAAGATCCCCTGACATAGCAGACACCGAATGCGTCATTGCGAAAGTCTTTTTAAACGACTTCCATCTCGTAATCGCCGGTTTTTACCGCCCACCAAACTGTGACATATTTTTTGATAATTTGAATGAATTTTTGTGTACAGCTGGCACGCATTGTAAGAACATTTTGCTTGCTGGTGATTTCAACGCCCCGTCAGTTGACTGGTCAACTGATTTCCCTAATGCTCTTTGCGCAGCAGCAGAACCTTTAACCGATATCGTTCTTTTTCATGGGCTGACGCAACTAGTAAAACAACCGACTCGCGCACTTAACATATTAGATCTTTTCCTGGTAAACGACCACGTCCTCAAGCGCAATCCGAGAGTCGACATATTTGAGGGAATTTCAGATCACAGAATGGCATCTCTTACGTTAGAGTTAAACTTCCGATTAAAACCATCTAAAAGCCAACACTTAATTCCTGTGTACTCACATGCTAGCGACGTCGACATACTTGATGCTTTAGATAATGAGTTTTCCAAATTTGTATGTCTTTCGGAATCACATGATGGCTCTGTTCATAGCTTATGGTGCTTCTTTAAAAAACTTGTTCACAACTGTATCGACAATTTTGTGCCCAAAAAGCGAAAATATGTGTGTGAAACGAATCCGTGGATGACAAGAAACCTTGTGCGTCTTGGGCGAAAATTAAAAAAAGTGAGAAAGCAGCATACGGTACGACCATCAAAAGCAAACTCTGATAAGCTAACCAACCTGCGCCGACAGCTTAAAAACGGCATATTAAAAGCTAAAGATCACTATCAAAATGTATCACTGAAAAACTTTCTTGAGTCATCCCCGGATAAGTTCTGGAGATATCTATCGCCAAAGAAGACCCACGTGTCTGATATTTGTGTTGATGGTATCATGTTGACTGACAAACTCAGAATTGCAAATGCACTGAACGAGTACTTCTGCTCCGCGTTCACGAGTGATGATGGCAAGATACCACGCATATCTGTTCTAGACGCTACTCCGCCCATAAGCTCCCTCGACATAAACGAAGCGGGAGTACTGTCCTTGCTTCTTGGCATTGACGTGAAAAAATCGCCAGGCGTCGATGAAATACCTAATGCTTTCCTCCGGAGATATGCGGAATGGTGCGCCAAATATCTGTGCATTATTTTCAACAAATCACTTTCACGTGCAGAAATACCACACGACTGGAAGCATGCAAAGATTATTCCCATCCCTAAATCAGAGGACCGCTCACTGCTGTCCTCCTACCGCCCTATCTCTCTTCTTTGTACCTCATCGAAACTGATGGAGCACATTATATTTAAGCACATTTCAGTCTTCATTGAAAATAATGGCCTCTGCGACACACGTCAACACGGCTTCCGTCGCGGAATGTCAACCGTAACGCAACTACTGGAAACCGTACATGAAATTGCGGCAACACTGGACAGCCAAGGTCAAATTGACATAATATTTTTGGATTTTGAAAAGGCCTTTGACCGTGTATCCCATCAAAAGTTGCTATTAAAACTAAAACCCATTCTCAAAAACGACCAGCTACTTCAATGGACAGAGGCGTATCTGACAAACAGGCGGCAAACAGTCGTTGTCGACGACGCAAAGTCGGACTCATCTGATGTGCGGTCTGGAATACCACAGGGATCAGTCTTGGGTCCCCTGTTTTTTCTACTGTTCATTAATGACATAGTGCAACACATACCAGTTAAAATTCGGTTGTTTGCAGACGACTGCATACTCTACAATGAAATCCACAGCGAGGCAGATCAGGCTATCCTAAATTCATCTTTATCAGTTATAGCTACTTGGTGCTTAGAATGGCAAATGAGCATTAACCTCAGAAAAACAGTATCGATGACCATAACACGCAAACAGAAGTCATTACCTTTTGTGTACAGCATTAATGGCCATAACTTATCGTCTGTCACGCAATATAAATACCTCGGTTTAGTGATCACGTCGGACCTTAGGTGGAGTAACCATGTAGCTCACATTAAAAATAAGGCCATGAAGAAACTTGGATACCTGAGAAGAACCTTGGCTAAATCTACGAGCAATATAAAATTGTTGGCCTACAAGACATTCATAAGACCATTACTAGAATACGCTACTCCTGTCTGGGGCCCTTACACCCAATCAAACGTAAGCGAAATCGAAAACATACAGCGGAAAGCAGTCAGATTTATCTTTAATTCTTACCGTCGTCATACATCCGTCAGTGCTCTTTTACAGGACGCGAACCTCGAAACTCTAGAGGTACGACGCTATCGAGACAGGCTCAAGATGTTATACCTGATTTATCGACAACATGTCAAAATAGATAGGGAATTGTATATTAAACCGTGTAGTAGGCGCCCAACCCGTTCATCTCATTCGTTCAAACTAATCGAATACTCGTGCCGAACCAACATGTTCAAAAAATCGTTCTTCCCTCGTACAATCCATGAATGGAACGCATTGCCTGAAAATGTATTACAGAGCCCAACCATGTCGTCGTTTATGCACGCTCTCGCTCATCTATGACCGAGATGTTTCCTGTGGCGTCTGTCGCTTTCCAGATGGCGTGCGACATTGAAACAAAATCATTACACCCTTCTTATCGTTGTCGAGCAGACTACTGCGTGAACATGCGCTCTTTTGCACATTCTTCTCTTTTTTTTCCCCTTGTAGTTATTTTATTTGTCCTAAACTGAAACATTTTTTCACCCTGTGGTCCATGTATTTTCTTACCAGTATTTTCAACTGTATTATCGTGTGTGTTTTACTGGAACCTGTTGTTTCTTGTTTCACATACTGAAAAGATTGTTCAACACTGTTTTTAGTTTTATTCCACAGATTTGTTTGGAACCGTTCTCACAGATTGTTCATCATTTTCTTCTGTGTACAATCCACTCCTGCCTATGGCTTGTAAAGCAAGTTGGCAGTATTAAAATAAATAAATAAATAAAAATATATACGAATAGGCGCAGGTGGCGTTCACTGACTTCTCTGAGTGTTCAAATATAGAAAATTTTGAATTTAATCTACGAATATTTGAAAGAAAAGAATGCCTCTGAAATACTCCATATGAAGTATATTCGTTAATTCCTTCGAATAAAAAAATTGCCTCATTACGAGCCAAAATAAAATTTCTAGTTGCTTGCATGGAGTTTGTGTTGGAAAAAGAGCATTTTTTTTTAACTGTCTGATATATGTATGTATGCATGTACGTACCAATCAGCAGCGCAAGGCATTATACGTGTATGGGGCCGTGCGCAACTGAGTAGCCGTTCAACATAGAAACATGTAAATAAAAAAAAGGTGCTTTCAGATACATAGTTTGTGTATACTGTTTAAAATACGGTAACAAATCAAGGAAGTAGCCCACACTCACGTATTATTTTCGCTCTGTAGGCCGCGGGAAGACAAAGCCTTGTGCCAGGACCCAGGATTCAAGAATTTGCTTGCCATGCACAACTGAAGCCTCTTCTTGACTTCAGCAGTGTTGCGCTTCGATAGCGTTTATATGTCTGGGAGGACATGCAATAGTTACCTGTCTGTGCGGTCTTGTTGTCCATTCCAATGAGTGATAAATAATCGTTCGTGAATGCGACGCTCAACCGACATTGAGCGCACTGAAGTCGTTTCACCGAGGGAGAATCTGAGTGGCAAGATACCCCGCTCACGCACAGTGCAGTGATTTGGAAATTCATAGCAGCACTGGCGAACCAGCCTCCTGCAACACATAGAAATTCACTATCGATTTCAGCGCGTAAATGCGTCGTTTAAGGAGGCCGTAATGGAGCAGCTATACGCGCCGCGGTTTTCGCAACGCGTGGACAGATGGCCGAGCAGATGGCTCGTGTACGCGATGGCGCGGATCTGTGCCGTGATGGAGAATGGATGCCAAGACGGCTACCCGCTCCGAGAAAACGCTCGGGGCGAAAGGCACGCAGGGCGACGCCGGGTCCATCTACGTGGACGGTATGCGTATCGTCCCTTACATCCCCCGTGATCGGGATGAGAAAGTTGACCGCATGTGGCAAGACGGCGGAATATGCCCCGTGGTGCGACTCAGTGGCTTTGAGAAACTGTCTCTCAGGTCGTAATATATAGCGCCATGTTCGCGCAATGCACTGCTTCATTTGTTTGCCCCCTTTTAGCGGAGTCAAGACTCGCACCGACTTCTCCCCGTTAGAAGTGAAAAATGGCGTGCACGTTAAGGACGTTAAAAGGGCATGGTAAAGAGCACCAGATTGTCGAAATTTCTGGAGCCCTCCGCTACGACGTCTCTCATCATAGTATTTAGATTATACTTTTGACGTGTCACGTTCATGTGCCAAACAGAAAACAGCAGCCAAAATATTTTAAAATTATTTTAGTGCAGTTAACCCAACCAAGGTCAACGCTGTGCTCGTGGCGTCCCTGTGTCCTCTGTTTCCTTAACAAAGGCACTGAAACAGTAGAATCAATTATCCACATCTAAGCGTATACCCAGTGTCAAGCTGCCAATAAAACGTTATAATTAGGTGCTAGTGCCCTTGAAAAAAAAACATTAAAATTTGCTACACGTGCTTCCTTACATATAAAAATTTGGCTAATCCCACGCACCACGGGAATCGATGTAGTGCGAAGCATGTGGTTTGAAGGGGATTGTGGTGCAAGTTTTGATTGAGAGAAACGTTACAGAAGGACTCTAAAGATATGTACCAACATTTTACGCACAGATATATGTTGAACAGTCGCATATGTTTTATATTACCAGTTGTGTACAGTTGCGTAACAATGTCAACAGTAACATTGGTATTACCAAGACCACAATCGCTTGACTGATATCTATATCACCGGTGCTTTCGAGGATGGTTGCTCTGCTGGATAGTGCTATGCACACCAATTTCAGTGGGTGGCGCTTTATTACAATTGAGGTAACCCGACGTGACGCCTGTTTGATGGGAGGACATTTGTGATAGCGAGCCCTGCAACAATGCACAATAGACGTTTCACCAACGTTACGCTTGCATATAGGGTCCCTTTTCTAAGCAGCTTCGAGACCTGGCGTGCCTCTGCCGCAGAATACTTGATTGTCCCACAGATTGCTTGGGTTCGATTCCTGTTGGGATCCTGGTATATGTACTTTGCATTAATTGGGTCAACGTTGCCGATGTCAGTTTTTCTTAGCACTCTCGCATTTTAGTTACGTATGTCTGTTCTCACCGTTCATGGATCACTTGTGGCGCTTACCTCGACCCGTGAAATGCGGGTATGTGCCACACGTGTTTGGAGGTAAGGATTTGACGACGTATGCGAGAGAATTTTCCCACTATGTCGTAAGAGGACAGTCACATTCGACAAATCCTCTTATCCTCTCATACTAGTTTTGGTCTACAGTCTACCCCAAGTTAAAAAGGCGATCACGAGAGCACCCAGAAGTAGGATAGATAGATAGATAGATAGATAGATAGATAGATAGATAGATAGATAGATAGATAGATAGATAGATAGATAGATAGATAGATAGATAGAAATGCTTGAAGTGCTCTCAGTTCTATAAGGAAAAACTTTGCATTTAACAATCACATCATTTAAACACACTCATCTTCACATTATAATGATTGTACTTGATTTCTGGTTTCAGGTGGGCACTGAAGATTAGCATAACAAAGGTATTTTCAATGGCGACCTCAATGACACGAAATAGAACCCAACAGTTACGAAAAAAAAAAGAGAAACAGAATGATGTCAGCATATATTAAATCGATTAGCCACTGAGTATAAGTACAACGGTTTTGCATGAGTTGCTATCACAGGTTGTTTGTATACAACTCATAACGGCAATTTTAATAACTTAAATGAGAAAAGAAAACACGTTAGTTTGACGTGCCTTTAGGTGCACGAGCGTGCGAGATATGGAATGGGAGAGACGTGCTGTTCTGATTGCGTATACTAAGCGCAATGGTGGTTCAGATCAATGATTGTAAAAAAAAAATGAAATTGTCTTTCTGCATAGACGGAATCTTAAACTCCCCCCCCCCCCCCCCCTTTTTTTTTTGAAAGGAGCACGTTTGAGTTGTTATTGTGGAATGCGCCAGGTAACGAGCGCAACCTGCTCTTGGGTGATGATACGCCCCCTGTATACAGGTTCTTCGAATGTGACGGTACAGTCGCGAACTAAGCAGCATTTTCAGGCCACTTGCGTGGTTGGAAGCACAACTGAAATCGTTGCGCAGACTGTGTGCACCACGGCCAGTGTGAGTGAGCTACACTGGCCTCAATCGTGGCCCATTATCAACTTTCACTGGAACCCACGCGGCTAAACGGTTTAAAGGACTGTTTACGAGTTAAGTGCCCATCTTGAATTGCCCATGGGCGTCAAGGTGTTGACGAAGCGCAAACCAGGAATGTCGGCAAAAAGAACAACGACCGCGAATGGTTACGCAGTCGGAGCATCGCAGGGCTCACGCAGACCAACTTACCCAAAAAGAAGTGGAATCGGGATGGTCCTTGAATCCTCTTCTCTTCCTTTGGGCACAAGACACATTTTTTTCTTTTCATTTCTTTTTGTTGTATTTGACGCAAATACTTAAACGGGGAATACGATAGACACACTATACTTCTTAAGTACATTAAGCCCGTCGCCAAATAGCCAAAAACGTGACTCGTTGATTAACGCAACTTTCTAACGGCATGCTTGTTACCGTCGGCATTTTCGTGATTGCGTTGTATGGCCCCGCCATCAATGGGTAGACTTGGTTTTATATTTATTAATACGATTAATCGCACCGATAAAACGTGTATACGTTGGAGTTTGAATATGCTGAGAAAGGCTATGCATTCCGACTGTCTAATTATAACAGGAGTTTGCAGGCATGCAGCACAAAACATTGAATATTTTTTCACACGAAATTTTCGCTTTCACTTCTTTCATTTATACCAGCTCTCGAATGATTGTTGTTTGAAGCTAACACATAAATTTGTCGCATGATGGGTTGTGTCGTATAGTCATTCTAATTACCTTAGAGAGAGAGAGAGAGACCATTCGTTCTACAATAAAACACACACAAAGTGCTAGCTGGTTTTGACCCTGGCAACTTTCTAGTACTAAGGCTTCCCATATAGTACACGAAATAAAACAGCTGCGTAAGGATCGAGCGCTTGAAACGTGCTGACACAGTTCGTCCTGCACGAATTCAAGCAGCGACAAACGACTCTAAACAGACCGAATATACTGCTAGAGAGGCACGATATGTTTCGGGTAAAAACACCACCTGTGCTGAACGTGAAGGCGGGGCGCACTTTTTACGCTGGACCTTCGAGAAAAAAAAATAAAAATAAATAAATCATAGCACGAAGGTCCCACGACATTCCAGATGATTCGAAAGGGAAACATTATGCAAGATTGCTCCCACGTCTACATTAGAGGTCCCCTTCTTTTTCAATGACAGGGCTGTGTATATACATGGTATGACACGTTTATACTGGCTTGAACTTGGCTTGGACTATCTTGTATGCAGCAGTGTTTATGTTGAGATATTGATTGGCGTTCAGAAATAATTACATAGATTCCAGTTAGTTACAAATACACTTTTGTTCGAAGAATTTGATCATTTCACGAAGCGATGAGCTTCCTTGGTTTTGTGATTCAGGGGATAATCAAAATAGGATGTTAAGCTTCGGGTGGACAGATTTCACGCAGAGACAAGCTGAAGTAAGCGGTACACTTTAGGGGGAGCTAGTCGATGCAAATATTTTTTTTTCATTTGAAAAAAAAAATAGTTAGGATATTTTTTCACTTTTATCGTAACAGCAGTTGTAACTGTCAATGCAATTCTGGGGTTTCAACCTCGATATAATTACAAGACACACCGCAGAGGATTATTATTGACGAGCTGAGGTTATCTTAAAGTGGACCTGAATGGCCATACTCAGGTGCTCTCGCACTTCGCCCCCATCAAGATGCTGGATCTCGAACTCTTTTTAAACTTTACTCTTGAACTTCTGCTTGAAATCATGAACTCCTTTTTGAACTTCTTTTTGAACTCCACCCTTACCCTTCCCGTGTACAATCCTAATCAGCTCTTGCTTAAAGTGCCAGATATAGCCAGGAGACCACACATTCTTCATATAGTTTCCTGGATATACCCAGCATTCAACCAGCACCTGACTAAGAGTATAGAATAGCGCGCAGATAAGTGCACTAGTGAGTCATCTGATGTAAACAGAGAAAAAGATATTGATTTCTTAAGCACAGTGTCATAAGCCTTTTTAAGGTTTTGTTTTAGCTTCCAGGTTCATTCTGCACATGCTCAATGCAGAAATATGGAGTTCACACGTACAGACTGCTCCACTGTTAAAGGGGACACCTCCGTGAGCAGCATGTTTAGATTTCGCTATCTTACGGAACCATAGTGCCTTAGATATGCATAAGACTACTGGTGGTTGATAGTTCCGACTCCTCTTGACAGACTGTTGACTTGCACGAAGATTGTTTCTTAATGCACTTGCTCTCAGAGAGCCAGGAATATTGATGGCGTGCATTCGCGTGTTCCCTTTAACAGTGGACCATACTGTACATTGTTTAAAAATGTAACAATGAATAGTAGCGAGTCAACACCTGCGGTATAACTTTCCTGCAGCATCGACATAAAATTTTTAATTTCTTTATATTTGTCAAAATATGGGAAAGTAGGCTAAGTTAAAGCCAGCTATCACAACAGCATGATAGTAATGTGCAACACGCACACACACGCACACGAATACACACACACACGCACACACAAAAAAGAACACTGAGAATAAAAGAAGAAAAAATAATCGAAGGCCCTGTATATATATATATATACACTATAGGGCTTATAACGCATGAGCACGGTCTATTTGCTTAAGTAGCCCAGTTAATATTTGTTCTAAGATATATTGCTTCGGTGTCTCTCCCGAATTCCGAGTGATTAATTCAGCTTGGCCCTTCAGTCTGTACATCCTCCTGATTTGCTCAGATGGCATAGCGACCATTAGAAAAAGCGTAAGTCGTAAGTTATATTCCCCGATCTATTCAGCTTCGCACTGCGGTGCATACCATCCCCCTGCTTCGTTTAAACGGCAAAGCAAACGGTTCGGTTCGGCGTCGATCCGTGTACCTGAGAGAAAATTTCTGTACTCACCGAGAAGCGTTTTTCTTTTTTCGAAGGTATTGGTTCCCTTTGTATAACTCCAAGTCAGGTATATATAAACTAGAATAAAATATATCGCAAGAATACCGTGCACACTGTTTTTTTTTCCTGCCGAGAAAAAAAAAAGAGACGTATGGCAACGTAACTATTCGCTCAACCACTTTATACGCATCACCCCTGCTTCTAGACATGCGTAACGCCCTCCTCTTTCTCACTCCCCGCAACCTTGCTTGGCTTCAAAGGAGCGAAAAGCAGGGTGACCCAACTTTCGACGAAAATCGGGGCAACCTGAGCGTGGATTCTGGTTTGGAGGACGAAGTGAGGACAAAAGGTTCGCGGTGTGCTCTCTGCAGCCCGGACCCCGCTCGGCTGCATGGGATGGTGCGATTGCAGAGGCAGGAGCTGTTCCTCCGGGATGGCGAAAAATGTGTATCGTATATAAAGAGCGGTATGATATATAATAAGATAAAGATTTTGAAAAGACTGCGCACTTTCAATGGGGGTTCACAGAAACGCACTTGTGTGGCTGCGTGCAGTGTGTTCGTTCTGTATGCTCGCACGGCTTGGGGTTCGCTTACAGGTGAATTACGGGGAGGAATCGGGTGAATAGAATAGGCTTTACGAGCTTTGTTTCGTGCTCCTTTTTTAAAAGTATGTCTAATAAAGTGTGCTCATCCTATATTTTACGCACACATACTCCTAATCTCTCTTTTGTGTATTCTTTTTTTTCATATTTTTCTCATTACCGCAAACACCCCGAACTAGGTTTTTCAGTGGAACTGTATTATCTTTCGCATGTACTTCTTATTAAGCACACAAAGTGGGCACGATGAAGTGCTGTTACAATTGAACACAGATGTTTATCATCATAATCATCATCATCATCATCATAATCATCATCATCGTTGTTGTTGTTGTTGTTGTTGTTGTTATTATAACCTTTTAACGCTTTGTACTGCCTTATTATAGTTTTGCACAATGTATAGATTTTTTTCTTTTTTATTCTTCCAGGAAACTTTCCACATAGTTGTGTGTATTTCATGTTATTTTTCAATCCCATTTCACGATTCTCGTCTTGTCTTTTTATTCTTTCCATTTTGCGTTGATTTCTTTTTGTGTGTGCGTCTTCACTCTTTTTTTATTTCTTTTTCTGAAGACTTTCTATATTTTGTAGTTTATTACTGTTTTATTTTTTGTGCGCCTGCACAAGATGTTATGGTTGTTCATGAGAGCCCTAAATAAATGATTGATTGCATGAAAACGTACATGCTACACAGAAAGAGCGGCAAAAGGATAGGCGGGACGCTTTCTTTCTTAAGTGGGATCTAGAAACTTATAAGGTAGGAAGAAACTAAAAAAGAAAGAATAGGATGGTATGCCACAGCTACTGAAGTAAAGCGATAACAAAAAGAGAGAGAATAAGACAAATACATGCAGGGAGGTAAGCTTGGTAGGATGCCCTGCACTGATTGATTGATATGTGGGGTTTAACGTCCCAAAACCACCATATGATTATGAGAGACGCCGTAGCGGAGGGATCCAGAAATCTCGACCACCTATAGGGTTCTCTAACAAAAATCTGAGCACACGGGCCTATTTTCGCCTTCACCGAGAATGTAGCCGCCGCCGCCGCCGCAGGAATTTGATCCCGCGACCTGCGGGTCAGCAACCGAGTGCCTATAGAACAATACGGTGGGGCTACATTGCACTGGATAATGGAGAAGGAAAGTTAGAGAGTATGAGAGAAAAATCGCTATTGCGCACGACGTAACAGCTTTGCGTTTCATATAAAAAACGGCGAATCCGTCCAGTGTCCTTGAAAAAACGCAACACGCTTTCAAAACGCAACACGCTTTCAATGCCTTTCGGAACTGTGATGGGAAGCCCCACCTTCCCGACAGTGAAGGCGCTTAATTCCGCCCAGATGATATAGAGCAGTGCGGAGGTGAAGCCTCTCGTTTGCGTATGTCGGGCAGTAACGCAAGAGGTGCTCAATACGTAGTTCTTTCGAAAGCACTGTCGTTGCACCCAGCGTTGTCGGCCATCTCGTTCTTAAATGAGTTGGCTTTGCAGGATGCTACACTCAGACACAAAAGGCACAACACTGTATTTTCCTCCTAGGAAAGACCAGGCAGAAGCCGTGGTCGTATAAAGAATTACAGATGGGTCGAGAAACTGCAAACGTCGGTACGTGAACTCTGACGCCTGCCACTTCTGAAGCGTCATGTTTTGCGCAAGCTTACTTTTGTGTCGAGCGCTGTCAATTCTCGATAAAGAAGTAGAAATAAAGATGACTAAGAATAGAGTGAGTCGAATGTGAACAGACAGGCAGGAACAGCAAAGAAAGAAAGAAAGAAAGAAAGAATGAAAGAAAGGAAGACAAAAAGAAAGAAAGATCAACAACATAAGAATTGCATAATTGCAAAAGATTGTCAAAAAGAAGCATTAGAAAGAAAGACACAAATATAAAAAAGGCTTCCATTGTCAAAAAGAATGTTCGGCGATTTCATTGATTCATATATGAAAAGCCGCTTGTCTTCGGCGAATGACTTTGCTTGCTCTCTAATAAACGTTCGATATATATGCGTCTTTCTCCAAACACGACAACCCCAAGCCAGTTTTCTGCAGAAAAATATGCGGTGTGGTGAGTGTGGTCGCGTGGAGACACACGGACAACTTCACTCGCATTCAGGCAGTTGTCGAGTTGTCGTTCAACAAAAAAAAAAGAAAAGGAGAATCAGGACCATATACTCCATAGAGCTAGTAATGACGTTCGCAGTGCCATGGAAGCAGGAATTTTCAATGTAAGCTACATACGTACTCGGCCAGACCGTATAAGATGCGCCCAACGATTTTTCGAGAGTATACAAGTGATGCAATATGAAAAGCCGAGCCTCGACCGAGACAAGGGTGAAGAAATTGCACATTTGCATAGTTTAGGGCAGGTTGCTCACCTGTGGAGGCATAGTGATATGAATCAACAGATGAACTTCGTCCCCTCACACACAGTATTTACGGCACATGCGTTGCGCGCACAATTAAGGGGAATCGAGTTGACTGCAGCCTCATTATTCGCTGTGATATTCACATAAGTATACACTTGCCAATGAGAGACAGCCCCACAAGCTGTAGCTTCTCTAATGCCACGCACAACAGAGCAATTAGCGTCAGTTCACTTTCCTCTAGACTGCTGTGGACCCTGCAGGTAGACTTCCCCGTAGCAGATCACTGTCAAATGCGTAAATGTCCGTGTACTTGTGTGCACGTTAAAACCCAGGTGTTCGCAAGCTTGACCCGGAGTCCTCCATTAAGGTGTATCACGCATAATGATGAGATGCTTTTGGAACGTACAGCCAAGAAATTAAATTATTTAATTTTGTGGGAATTCCGCGAGCAGCGTAGACAGCGATAGAAAAAATAAGGCACTAGGAAGTGTGCCGTAAAAGGCTACGAACTGTTCGTTTCGTTTTGAAAGCATGCCCAGGAATACCTTAGCACGCTGCGCAGTTCCCCGAGTCCTCGCTCTATGTGTCCCTGAGGATCCTCCATTTGTCCCTGGCTCCCCAGTAAGGCTAGGGAGTGTTTTGTTTTTTTCATCGAGGCTGCAACAATGGCCTGGCTCGGCGCGGATTGCTCGAGGGTGGCCGGCGGCCCAGGTCGGAGGGAGCGCCGCCGCTCTCGTCACTGGTGCGCGCACACCCCACGTGGAGCACTGGTGCGCCTTTAGTAGCAGCAGGGAAGCAGCGGCTGCGGGAGGTGAGCTGCTCTCGCTTTCGTTATAGCTGCCATTCCTAGCACTTCTGGTGATCTGGGACACAAGTACCGTAGCACAAACAGTGCAATCCGAGGAGCCTTCAAAGAACGGTCTAGTTACCCACCGCTTGGAATACGTTTACTCTACTCGAACCGAGTAAAAGTGAACGCACTCCACTCGGTGCACATACGCCAATTCACGAAGATGCAGTTACGACATCGCACTGCAGGGACAGCTGTGGACATCTCGCACTTTCTTCTTGAATGTCAATGCATGTGCTACCGGTATACGCGCGCACGTTTGGAGCGCTCATGTGACGACCACTCCAGGCGTGTATACACGCGCGAGGCTTTTAGGCACGCCACATTAACCTTCCGTATCGGCTAACCAACTTTAGTGAAACTCTAGCTGATGCATTTGCCGTGTAAAGTTATCCAACATGTATATTTTGACCGTACAAATTTGTGTAACGCGCAGCTAATTATCAGTACATGTCAGCTAGTTACACTTCGAACGCATCGGTGTGCACTCATTGCGT
Organism: Rhipicephalus microplus; assembly: GCF_043290135.1. Taxonomy (NCBI): domain Eukaryota; kingdom Metazoa; phylum Arthropoda; class Arachnida; order Ixodida; family Ixodidae; genus Rhipicephalus; species Rhipicephalus microplus. The sequence goes on from NC_134710.1 coordinate 140,661,862, forward strand.
TAGGAAATGAGATCCGTGATACGGGCTCAGCGGAAGGTGCAGTCCATATACTGTCATGGTTTGCATTCCTATGTTGCAGCATGGGAAGCCACATGCCTGTTCTTTCGTTAATTCTCCCCACATAATGAAAAGCAAATGCGAATGACCAGTTGTTTCAGCGTATAGTCCACAGCAGTTTACTCGAAAGATGCACCGCGGAAAGCAAGTGGTGTGTAGGCGTTACTTACACAACGACGTGTAACATCCTATTGAGAAAAAAAGTGAAGGCCAGACCTCCCCTTTACTATTTCCCAAAAGGGTGTACACTGCAGTATGCAAGTAGGGCGTGGAATTTGCCACTACATCGCACTTGGCACGCCAGCGTACACTTCGAGGGTGCTGTGTTTAGTTCTCCGAAAAATGCATTTTAGTTTCTTCGAATTTAACTACGTGTACAGTTACCAAAGCATCAAAATAATGTCGGAAACAACATTTAATGAATAGCTGTATTTTATTTGACAGTTAACTCATGCATATATGTACCCATGTATGTGAGTATTGCATTCCAGCTGTATGTATAGCGCAGGTATTTTTTCTTGCGATCCGGCCTTTCTTCATTGTAAACAGCATAAGTGAGAGACATAAGCCCTATATATTTTTACCACCTGCCTTCTTCGTGATAGTATTGGTGACGGTGAAGCCTTGCGCAATTTGTCCATTTCTAAACCTACGACGATTGCACAACGTACATATACGCTTGTCAGCTTCATAAAATCTCAATTTCTTTGTATTATTCGATTCAACGGCCTATAATCGGCAGGCGCTTGAGCTTTAACGGTACTATGCGAATGGTAATTTAAACGCTCTAGGCCCGGGGGCAACAAAAAAAAAAGATAAAGAGATAAAAGAAGTAAGCGAAATTGTACCCTTGGCAGTCCCGATCGTTTTTTCCCTCGTGGTTGATGTGAGAAAGGAGCTAGAAAGGCTTCAGAACCAACAGTAATGAATTCTATGGTGTCTTAATAGCGATACCGACACTAAATAAAGTGTGGGACAAAGCGTTTTAAGAGGTGTATGTGTGTGCGTGTGTGTGAGAGAGAGAAAAAAATAGGAATAGGTATTTTAAACAGGTTTTTCAATGCGATGCCGTAAATTATTTACTTATGTTGAAGCTTCTATAGCGCACGTAAAAAAACATAGACAAAGAAAGAGACGGTGGGATGGTGCATTCCCACCAACAAGCCCCTCGTACATTCTGTTTACTCATTATTGAGCTTATTGCACCCAATTATCGCAGACTGCATTTCAGTTGCAGGCGTGGTCTTTCGGCCGGATGAAGTCACTGTACTTTCAGTCACAGAGTAAGTACAGCGGGCTTGGTAGTCCAGGTGTATCGAAGAGGGGTTCTTAAGACACAAACCGTTGACACAAGCTTGTACTCTGTGAAATCCCGCGACTGGTCAAAATATCGGGCCTTGAAAGCAGGTCTACGCATACCAGCGGGTTTGAAAGGCTGAGTAACACGTGCTGCTCTATAGGAAGGATTTCTTACAGGCAGCAGCGCTTGCAGAGAAAAGGTGGCATTTGGCAGTAGCTGCGCAAACATAATTAGCCTTTTTTGGGCTATATTATGCATGTGCACCCCGCCGTTTGCAAAAGCACCCGTGCCCAATTGATTGAGTGTCACTTACGCTGGCGAGTGCGCCATGTGTTGCTTTATGAACGGCACTTGAATATTAGCATTGGCATGCTTACACGTATACGTCTATACGCTCTACTGTATATATATATTTTGATTAGAATCATTACCTGTTGCCAGATACTGCATGCTCAAGGCTCATTACATATACGCAATGGGTTTTGTGAGGAGGATCTCTGCTGCGTGATAACACATTACGGCCTCGGCATGTCGTCCACCTATACACCTCATGTGGCGTGGTCATGCTCACTATCAAGCGCTGAATGCATGCTCAAATAATGGCTACCAATGTTCAAAATCGACTCGAAATAAGCAACCTAATTCGAAAATAATTTAATTAACAGAAATAATCATGAAGTAATCGCGATAGTTAACGTAAAATAGCTAAAAAGACTTCGGACACATGTGGCTGACTCCTGCGGCACGCAAGAGAGGGCGCCACACTCTTAACTTGGTAACAAATATATTCATGCGATTTTGTGGACCTATAGCGAGGGTATCGAACACGTGACGCCGCGAGCGTTTTGCACGTAGCTTGTCCTGTATATATGGCTTTCTTTTATTTTCACAATAAGTATGTCACGAGCTACTGAGGTGTGACTTATCAAGCACTGTTTTCGTGAGGAATCGTCGACCGCGTAGCTATATTGAACGGCGTGGCGGTGATATTCTGGACTACAAAGATCCTTCAACGACGTATACAATGAACTTATAGTAAGAACTTTTATCTGAGGAGGCGAAAGTATTCGCCACCACGCAGTTAACTGAACAGGCCTCAGGGATTCACGCTCAGAGTCTTGGAGGTCGGGGCATATCCCAATCTAACACTCTTGCACATGATTTATCCAGAAATTCAGGCGTTAAACTCATGCGCGCATTGTTCAGACTTTGCCAGCTTAGATCACATGCTTTGGCGGTGCCCTGCGTTACGTGTTAGTTCCCGCCCCGACGAACATAAGTAAAGCTTTTTTTTTTCATATCATATCATCCCACCCTATATCCGGCGACCACAATCGGCGTCCAGATTTCAGTCACACTGGACATCAGCATCGACATGTTTTTCGTTTTCGAAAGCTGAGGTTAAATACCCTTCAGAAATGACCTATATATGAGATATAGGAAAGGACTTCTTTCAATGGCAACGTTAGCTGACACGTGGCGGAAAACTGTCCAGACCTCCAATGTAGTTATCTTGGACATGTTTGATCCGCGGTGCAGAGCTAAGAAACAAATTAACAGGGTCCTGTATACGCAGTCACCAAGGATAACTCAAAGACCTCCTTTTTCTTCTCACTAGATGTCTTGATCCTGCCCCGTCATTCGCCGAAAGCTTTCTGCACGCCACCTAATTTTGCCCTGCCTCTGTGATAAACCCCAATATTGGCCAAGCGAGATGTCATTTGATGACGTCACCATGAAACGTCCCGTGATGTAACGCCAGTGACATCGTTATGATCTGCAATGTCATGGTGGCATCTCATGGTGACGTCATCACGGGACGATGATTTTTTTTGCATCACTCGTGTTGGCGTCGACGCTGCCGGATGATAATGAATTTTCGCGCTTCATGAGCCATCTAAGGCTTTCGCTTTGAACAAATGGTGGACGGGGTCTACACGCGACGCGGTCTACTCGTCTTTTTTAATGCGATTGCTTCACCTCGCATCACTGCTAATAGTAAATAATTAAATGAAAAAAAGAAAAAGCATGTTCTTGTTGTCATGCATGATAGCAAACATCTTGTCGGCCCTCAAGCAATGCAACTTATGGTATGCGGAATTTAACTTGGACAAACTGCGCAAAACTCTTCAGAACCACAAAACCACGCTATATGAACCAGAAAAAAAAAAACACAGGAATGAAAAAGATGCTTTTCGCGTCCGGTGTTAAGAGCAACACTGTGCACTTAACGCAGGACATCGATAATAGTGATTAGACATGCGTGGAGATGAAACTGTCGACGTGAAGGCGCGTTCGTACAAACGGTGGCTTGCCGAATGCTGTTTGAAAAGGAATAATAGGAACAGAAGAAAAGCGGGGAGTTAATTAGGGCTAAGACCGCGGGCTACCCTGCAGGCCCTATAGAAGGGGGAAAGAGTAGGAAAGTTAGAGAGGAGGAGAGAAAAGGGACTGTTTCAGGCGACGTATAACCGTTCTGCGTCCGATATCACAAGCGGCGAATCGGTCCAGTATCCTTGAGCAAAACGCAACAGCAATTTCGTTGCCTTTCGGAACTGCGATGGGCAGCCCCATGGTCCTAATATTTTCTGGACAGTGAAAGCGCTTCCATCCTGGTTATTCAACGCACAAAGGTGAAGAAGCCTCTCGTTTGAGAAAGTCGGGCAGTAACACAAAGGGCGCTCAATAGTTGACGGCACAGTTCGATGCACTCGGTCTTGTCGGTCATCTTAATGTTTAATTAGTACGCACTGGTGAGTGCTATACAGCTACACGCAGACGACACAACACTGTTCCTTCCTCCCTGGAAAGACCATGTGGAAGCCGCAGACATAGAGATGGGTCGAGAGAATGCAATTGATGGTATATGTGAACTGCGATGTTTGCCGCTTCCATGTTCTGGGCCAGCCTATATAGGTATAGAAGCGCATTTTCCTTGATAAAGGAACAGAAATGAAGATTTGTGCCTGCGCGTAATTTCCGGTAGCTTCATCGGCAAGTTCATTGCCGGAGATATACCGCAATTACCTCGTATCTACTGAAAGACAACGTTGTGTCCTTTTTCAATCGTGTAGTGCAGCATTTATCGTATCTCCCAGACAAGTTGTTGGCACATACGATCTGCGACGAAGTGCCGACAAAAGACATTGTTGAGCCGCCTTTGAATCACGGAATACCGCCCATCGATTAGCCGGCTGTTGCTTGATGTAATCGGCGCCACTTGGTAGGGAGACAAGCTCCGAATCAGTCGATGTGCTCACGTTGACAAAGATCCTGTGAGGTTGATGTGCTACTGGCAGAAGTTTAGCGGCTCCCGCTAATGCCATTGAAACCGTGTGAATGGCGCAATATTTTCTGCTGCAGAAAGGATGGATGAGGGAGTTAGCACGTTTTAGTCACTTTGGCGTTGCGTGTATACAATTCGGTGGATAAGTGGCAGCTCGCTCTGTCCACCGGCAGTGGCCTTGCTGCCGGTGGGTTGACGCCGATACTGTCGATGGACTTTACCGCTTCGAAACTGCAGTGTACAATGTTATTATCGGGCGTTTTTACGTGCGAAAACCACAATATTGCTATGAGGCGTGACGTGGCACAGGGCTCCGGAAATTTCGACGATCCATGGTGTTCGTGAACGTGCCCTAACATCGCGCAGTATACAGTCGCAATCTTTTTGAAAGAGAACACACAAGCGTGTGGCTTTCGGTAGCGCCGTTAGGTGGCATGTCGCAGTGTCGGCGCGCATGGGCGTCGAGGGTATACAGCTTCCATTCGCGCATCACGTCACCTCATGTGTCGTCTGGTAGCTGAGTTTCGGCATTTTGGGAATTGAATTGTCATGCCAACTACGATTTGAATGCTTTCAGTTCAAATGACGTGCTTATTATGCCTGCTGTGCCACTTGTTTTTCATCTTCTTTTTTTCTTTTTTCTGCGTTCTTGTAATAGTACAACGAACAGGCAAATGAACACAAGCACCCGTACTGTTATTTGGTATATACACTTAGCAAAAAAAAAAAAAATGATTGGTTTAAGGAAGTTGTATCAGTAATCTGGAATAGGTTTGCTCGATATTACATTAGTATTTTGTCATGTCCCCCTTTGAAAAACAAAAGCAATAATTCCATTCTGGAAGGTAGTGAGGAGTACAATGCTTGCAGAAAGTAAAGATGCACTCGAGAATTCTTGACGTACTTTGAGTTTGTCCGCAGTCAACGCGTCAACAGGGTGTCGCACCATAGGTCCTGTTTCGTATATATTGCCACATATTTTCACGAATGCTCATGCTTGCCAGAAGAGCACCGCGATTTTCTGTGTGCTCATTCATAATAACTTTTCATATAGTATGCACCGGCGCCAGGTCAGGCTGGAACACAGTGTCCGTCGGGAAAAGCAGCCACTGACAAATCAACGATGATCTTGAAGACATAGCATATTTTGAAGTTTATTCGTGAATTGAGTGGAGCATAATGGGAAGCTCAACGTTCTTCCCACGGCTTCTACAGACAAATTTCACCGGACTTACGTCACGAAAATGCGGTGGCGCTGTCTTGGTAGGCAAAAGACGCTCTACCTATCGCAGTTTCTGTTGGGTTTTCAATGTTGCATGTGGTGTTCTCAGTCAAGCAACGAGAAAAAAAAAAAGCAACGGTATGCCAACGAACTGCGTCGCGGTTGGATGTGAGTCGCGTCTTACAACTTAGTTCTGTTTGCTGGCGCACATCGCAGCCCTCAGCGCTTATGGCGGAAGTTACGTGCGGACGTCGCTATAATTTTACCGATAATGTCGACGTAGGCCTACCTGTGTTAACAAACATGGAATGCGCGTGCAGTAGACGACACGTGCTAGTTCGCAACGGGCGCGACGGTATAGGCCGCACTGCGCATGCGCGATGCTTCTCGCTGCCGCGCTGGGAGCTCCGAAAGCCACGCGCTAGCCGTGTTCACTCTCAAAAAAGATTGCGGCTGTACAAGTACGAACCTTTATCTAAATGTGACCGCTGCGGCCGACATCGAAGGGGCCACTTTGGCGTCTGCAACCCAGGACCAGCCGCTATGGTATTGTGGTCAATGTACGGGCAAGTGGATGATTGTTGTCGTCAATGGAATCAGTGCAACAGAGAACACAAATGGAAAGCACGTGCCGGACCGGAGTCATCTATACGACATTGCATAATCATGTGGCCGAAGATATATATATATATATATATATATATATATATATATATATATATATATATATATATATATATATATATATATATATATATATATATATATATATATATATATATATATATATATATATATATATATTTATATATATATATTATGAGAGAGAGAGAGAGAACGAGGAGGGCGTATACAAGGGGTTGAGCGAATAGTCACGTTGGCATACGTCTCTCTTTTTTTTCCTGGCAGAAAAAAAAAACAGTGTGCACAGTGTTCTTGCGATATATTTTATTCTCGTCTATATATACCTGACTTGGAGCTATACAAAGAAAACCAGTACCTTCAGAAAAAAACGCCTTTCAGTGTGTAGAGAAATTTTTTACCGGGTACATGGATCAACGCCGAACCAAGCCGTTTGCTTTGCCGTTTAAACGAAGCAGGGGGATGGTATGCACCGCAGTGCGAAGCTGAATTGATCGGGGAATGTATTACGCTTTTTTTAACGGCCAAAAGCAGGAGGATTATAGACTGAAGGGTGAACCTCAATTAATCACTCGGAATTTGGGAGATATACCAAAACATTATACCTTTGCACATGATAGAACTGAAAGCTTGGTGAGCTTGTGACAAATATGAACTGAACTATTTATGCAAATAGACCGTGCTCATGCGTTATAAGCCCTATAGTGTATATATGTACATATGGCCTCCGATTATTTTTTTATTCTTTTATTCTCAGCGTTCTTTTTTGTGTGTGTGTGCGTGCGTGTGCGTGTGTGTGTGTTGCACATTACTATCATGCCGTTGGGATTGCCGGCTTTAACGTAGCATAATTTCCTATATTTTGACAAATATAAATAAATTAAAAATTTTATGCCGATGCTGCAGGAAAGTTATACCGCAGGTATAACTTTCCTGCAGCATCGACATACTACATCGACTCGCTACTATTCATTGTTACACTTTTAAACAAAGTACGTGTGAACTCCAACTTTCTGCATTGTGCATGTGCAGAATGAACCTGGAAGCTGAAACAAAACCTTAAAAAGGCTTATGACACTGTGCTTAAGAAAGCAATATCTTTGTCTCAGTTTACATCAGATGACTCACTAATGCATTTATCTGCACGCTATTCTATACTCCTAGTCAGGTGCTGGTTGAATGCTGGGTATATCCAGGAAACCAGAAGAAGAATATGTGGTCTCCTGGCTATATCTAGCACTTTAAGCGAGATTCTACCGGTTTTGTAGCTGACCAGCGTCTAACTTGGGGCTTTACTGGCACGATTGACATTTGTATTCACGTCGCGTGTCACTGACGTCGTGATGACCTGACAACTGATACTTTGCGTGGGTAAGCACTTTGGCGTTGTGGTTTCAGAACAGAAGCTTGGAATTTCCACTAATCACCAAGATTCGCTTAGCGAATTTATTTATTTATTTGTTTGTTTATTTATTTATTTATTTATTTATTTATTTATTTATTTATTTATTTCAGAAAGCGCATTGTTTTAGCTGCTGCACAGTTTGTACGTCAAGTATCAAGTGCGCATAAATAAACGCCTACTGCAGAACCTCCGTGACTGAAGAAACTTTTAAGTGCGGCAGTCGTTTCGGAACATGGCATGCCACGTCGTTTTTACAGTTGATACTTTCACCATCGCTTACATATGGAGGACTTTGACTTTCAGATACGCATCGTCTATTCTTGCTTCGCGCGTAACTTCACGGGGCCAACTGCTTTCTGCCTGAGCCAGGCAGGAACTTTTGGGGACTACGTTTTCGAAATGCACAAAAGTACGATATAAAAGGAAAGCAGTTTTCCTCATAATAAGCAGGTTCGAATATGACTAATCATAATCTTTCTCCCAAGATCCCCACCCCCTCTCTTACCGCCTCGCTGTGATTACACCGTATAACGTATGCAGTTTGGCGCAGGAATGGTCGTTCGCATGTATATATACACATACGTGGCACGTTCGTGCTAGAAAAAAGAAAAGAGGGGAAAAACGCAGTACGATGAGTGCATTCTTCAACAGCAGCTTCCAACGAGAAGACCTATGCAGTAGCATATCGCTGCAGCTTTGGTGTCATGCATATAGGCTGAAGTCGCTTGCAGGAGGTGTCCTCGAGCTCTTGCGCCCGAGGCATCGTGGTTCTTTTGTTTGGCGCGAAGGGGCCTTTTTCTGCAATTTCATACCTCGATGGCTGCGTCCGCAAAGACGAAGAAAACGACCCGTCTAGACAAGACACGACGCACGGTCGGCAGGGGGGGGGGGGGGGGTTGCACGAGCCAAACAAGGCAGCGAGAATGGGACAGGGATAATGACTACAAATGAGAGGAAACGCGGTCGTTATAAAGAGGTTACAGTGCCGAACACAAAGACTGCGGAGACCGAGGCGGGAGATAGTTGTAGACCTCCGCACATTCGTTGGGAGTATCTCGAAACGCCTTGCATGTTAGCCTGTCATGTATATACGTATACGGTCGCAAATGAAACGACACACTCTCGCACACGCGGGTCGTGCTTGTATATACTTAATGAAAACGACTGAACCGACCGACGCTTAAAAAGCGGGTCACCCCGAAATGACCTCAACTCTAAAGGCAGCTGTAGAGCGAAGGCAGCTGCACGCACGTATATATACGTATAGTGTTGAGATGCGCGCAACATCGACGAATTTGTTTCTTTTTTCTTTTCCTTCTGTCGTGGGAGCTAGCCTATTGGTATATAATAGAAGCGTTATGTATCTGCAGGAGGTAGGTACACGCAGTTTGAGTTTAATCGATTGAAAACTGCGCAGTACAGGGTTATGGACACGTGGTTTAAGAAGCCTGAAATAGAGGTCCACATCGAACCTGACGGTCTGTCTATTGAAATACATTTCTGATTGATTGATATGTTGGGTTTAACGTGTTAAAACCACCGTATGATTATGAGAGACGTCGTATAGTGGAGGGCTCGGGAAACTTAATTCGACCAGCTGGGATTCTTTAACGTGCACCCAAATCTGAGCACATGGGCCTACAGCGTTTTCGCTTCTATCGAAAATTCAGCCACCACAGCCGGGGAAATACATTTGTGAACCATGCTGGAAGACGTCTTTTAGGGGCGAAAATCCTTATAACGACCCCTGTTCGTCCCTCGTAGCCGTTGTAGTATGTAACAAGTATAACATTTTGACCTCCAAGGTGGTACCGGTAAGAGATTTCTTCTGTGCGTTGTTGAACAATAAAAAATAGTGCTTAATGTAGATGCCAATGGCTGCTAATGGGGAATGAGAAACAGGAGCATTCGGCTTTTAGTTAACGCGCACGCTGCGATCCACATTAGCAGCCATTGGCATGTACATTGAGCACTATCTGACACGAAAGGGTTGCTACGTTATACTCGCTGGGTGTAACCTCCTTAGTTTTAGAAAGATTTAGCAAGCGTTGAGACGCAGTGCCATGAATACAATGAACTAGTATATACCATGAATGAACTCGAATTGGTTAAAGGTGGGAAGTAGATACGAAGCGCAAGCCGTAAGAAAGTAAAAGCCGAATTCTCCGGTCTCTCATTACCCATTAGCAGCCATTGGCATCTACATAGAGCACTATCTGACAGGAAAAGGTTGCTACGTTATACTCGCTGGGCGTAACCTCCTTGGTTTTAGAAAGTATTAGCGAGCGCTGGGCTGCAGTGCCATGAATACAGTGAACTAGTATATACCATGAACTCGAGGTGGTTAAAGGTGGGAAGTAGACCCGAAGCGCAAGCCGTAAGAAAGTGTGCGTGTGCCACCTCTCGTTTAGTCCTTGGAATGTCCGCTGGATGGTGGTGCTTCTATATGGGAAATATATGATGAAAAGATGCGAGATGGTGGTACTTGGAGTGTTGAATAGATGGACGAACGGACACACAGACAGATGCATGGATGGACGCATGGACGGTCACACAGACGGACGCATGAACGGACGGAAGCAAGAACGAATGAACGGACGAATGCTTCGCCCCACTCTCCATCATTCACTCTGTGGATATGCTGCCAATTTTTTAAAACCGTTTTTCTTTGACAAAAAAGTGAAGCAGTCGGTCACATTTCAAAGCAGCACAGCACTTGCTATTGCATTATGTAGGTAAATTGAAGGAGATAATTTTGATGGAGATAATTAGGCGGAATCGCAGTTATAACACATCCCACATGGGCAGATAGGGGGAGCACGAAATATTGTGTCTGTTTTAAACAGTAGTGCCATAGTCCGAACTGAGAGTATGAGAGATAGCGCTGTATTCGAAATAATTTTTGTAGTAAAGAATTCTTTGGCTTGTTGACATGCTTTACGATTACTTCATCATTCTCCATGTAACTGCGGGACGATAACATTCTTAATGTACACCAATGGCTGCAAAACAGTTCCGCCTAACGTCTATACTCACGCGTTACTTGGAATGATCGCTGCGAATGATCATTCACCGAACGCTACTCTGACTGTGCTTCTTTATGTGTGTCACGCATTCGTACTACAGATGAAAGAGTAACGTTTGCCTATCCAGCACGCCATAAAATTGTGTTGCTGGCGAGGTTCGGTGGTTTATTGCCGTCAAGTTCAATGCAATCCTTCAATGCGAACCACCGAAGCAGCCGAAAAGCCATTATGAATATAGGGCGGCCCATATTTAGCGCTCATGCAATGAACTCCCCGAATTTACCGTATACTGTTTCTGGGGCTTTAGACGAAACACTCGGTATTCGCCTTTTGGCTTCGTTTCAAGATTGCAATAGCAGCAGTGTGTGTTGCTTCGCGAGAAACTTGCGGTCGCTTCAGTTGTCGCTCTCTGAAACAGAAGCAGAAAGCTTGTTTTTTAGGCTGTGCTAAAGTAAAAAAAGACATATTTCCCATTTTCAGATAAAACAAAAACGCTGAAAGTGAAGGACTAACATATATAACGTTGTGTGTAGCTTAGAAGTAAATTTGTTTAAAATATTTGACCAGTAATCGGCATAAAAACTGTTGAAACTGAGCGGGCTAGTCGCTAAGGCACTTGAACGCCACCAATATTTGGTCAGCGCACTTGTAAACAATGAAATGGTAATATATGGCATCACTGAGATAGACAGAGTGGGACGGCTTACTGCTCTCCCATAGTTGAGTACGAAGTACTCAAAATCGCTAAACTTTTTTTTCTAAACACAAATATCAGACTCAGTATATTCGCCGCCAATATTTGGTCAGCGCACTTGTAAACAGTGAAATGCATGGTATATACCTACACATATCAGAAATTGTGTACTTCTGCTTTATTTTTTTAATAGAGAAATCTAATAATAATAATAAATTAAACAATCACATGTGAGTGGGCGTCAACATGTTTCCGCTCTCTTGCATACATGTCAAACTTTCAAGTCGTGTTTAGCAAAAAAAAAAAAACGATTTGCAGCAAGCCCCAACTAGCCCAAGAACAAGTTATTCTGTAGCCTGTTTAGCGAGTAACAGCCAACTGCCGCGCCTGGATACTCGCGTTGCCGTCCCTCGCGTGAACAGGCCGCTCGCTGTGCACGTATCGACCTCGAAACAGCGCAGCTTGTTCGCGTGACTTGTTGCGGTACGCGGTGCACTTATGACCTTTCCTTTTTTAAGTGTGAATACACTTAATAAGCGACCCCAAACCATCCACCGCCGTCGGCGGCGTCCGCAGTCTTCTCTCTATCTTTAAAAGAAAGAGGACTTGGCGGGCCGCAGCGCGACGCTCTACCGAATAAGCCACGGACGCGACGCTGATATCGGTGTCAGTAACGCGCCTTATACCCCCTCCCCCTTCGCTCGCTCCTCCGCTCTCCTCGCTCGCTGCAGCTGCGCGCGCACCCCTCTCTCTCGCGCGCCCGCCTTCTCTCTCAGTCTCCCGTCGAGAGCGGGTCGTGAGGGGGAGTAAAGTTAAAATCCGTTGGCATTCGCCAGTGAGTTAACGTAAACTCCCCCGTGTGATCAAATCGCGATTCCCAGGAACCATTACACCATAAAGGCACCATAGTGTGATTAATAAATATAATAGCGCGAATTGATAAATACCCCTCCTAGCATCACCCCGTGTATTCGCACTTAACCATGTTCACCCTCGGGGAAATGCTTGGGAGTTTTTTGGCGTGGAGTTATTGCTCGCAGCTATCGTTGGTGCTCGGCGGCACAATCTGCCGTAAATAGGCCAGGTGTCTCATTTGATAACCAGAATGGTGAGAAAAATCAATGAAAAATTAGGGGACCCTTAAGCTTCGCCTTTAAGAGTTGAACGCGACAGCGAAATCTGGCCCTTAGTGTTCCCTTCAACCGCTAAGTGCATACTTATTAATATATTTTCTTACATGCACACACACACGAACACAAACGCGCGCGTACGCAAGCGCGACGTATCCATAGTAATGCAGTGACTGTGCAGTGTAGCCACTTTCCTCTGCTAGAACGGTGCTCAGCTGTAGTCTAGACACCTTTTTCACTACGTCTCATAGATGGCACACAAACACACACACACACACGCGCGCGCGCGCGAGCGGTACATACAGGTTTTTGATCTAAAGCAAGAGTCGCATGGCCTCCGAGATACACGTCGCACAATCGCCGTTTCGGAGGCCATAAAGAGTCTCACGATGCCTCCCAGATGGCAGCACACTATCTAGCGTTTGCAGTTTGCTTGATCAACGCCTCTGGAAAGGCATATGTTTTCCGCTAGACTAACGTAGTTCACTTTTAGAGCTGTTTGAAAGTTCCTGTGTGCTTTTAGCGGCGGTAACTGCACCTTCCCGGTCTTTTTCGACGTAGTTTGACGGCCTACCAAACTGCGCCTACAAATCGCCGAATGGGCTCGTTTTCGTCGTCACACCTGTCGAACAAAATGCGTTAAGGAGACTCCTTCTATCACATGGCATTTATGTAGTGTTTTTTCCCGTGGCAGCTGCAATTAAAGTCGTGGCTTTGTGGTAGGACATCTACTTGCCACGCGAACGGCACGGGTTCAATCGGAACAAAAATTTTATTCTTTACTTAATTTGCTTTCTCGATTTTTCGCTCACGGACGATTTTTCGCTCACAACCAACGGTCCGGACGCCGACGGCGAATTTCTGCTACACGAGCTCTCTAACGCTAATCGCGTTAAAAGGAGCTGGTCGTTGAAGTCCACGCAGTGGTGAAATGTGTTGCACAATTAAGAAATCATACTTTGACAACTATGCTAAAACATAAATAAAGAAAAAAAACTGTGCGCATTGTTTTTTTTTTGTTGTTGTTGCGGAAGCCCCAGATAGCCACTGTTAACGCCACTATGTTCATCATACTATGCGTGAAATTCGGGATAATATATTTGCGTATAGCTGCTAATGGAAATCGCCCTGTCGTTTACGTCCAAAGCGAGGGTCTCGTTAAGAGAACCCGCGAAAAGAGAATAGCAACGCCTTACCTATAGTCATCGTACGATTCGCCTTCTTGGTGATGTTATATATATTACTCATGGAAAATAGCGTCGATGATTGCCTCAAAGCTGTGTTGATTCGGCTCAGCTTGACGGAATAGCACAAAACTGACATTATGTTAGTTACATAGTAAGTTTTAAAAAGCGAGAAAGAGAAAAAAACAAAGAAATATAAAAGGTGAATCATATGGGGAAAGTTGAACGCCATTGTGGCAGTTTGGACGTGTAGGTCATCAAATTTAGAGAGAGATGAAAAAAGTTGGCCAGGCTATGACCAAGTTCTTTGAGAGCGGGAGTTGAGTGAGTGTGTTGGCGTATTTACACACCGTCTCCCAAAATTTGAAAAACAAAAAACAAAAAATTGCTTAACCAGCAAACATGCGCGTTGTCTTTTCAGTCCCAACCAAGCTGAAAAAGCTGTGCCATTTTACGGCTATTAACCTATAACGAAATTACGAATCAATATTGTCTAAGCAAAAGGAAATATTCAGTGCCACACGGTAAGCATATCAGAGAGGAAGCGGTCACATTACATTTGCTACAGACGAGGACATACTTGAGTTCAGATTCTATTAACAATCTGTATACGAAGGGGAAAATTCAAACCAATTGTAATAAGGTTAATGACATCATTACTCTTGACTGCATGCTTTGGCAGTGCACTGCGGTTTTCACAGGCTGTAACAATAAAGAACAAGAATGGTGGCAGCAAATGCTTCACGGTGGATTCCTACCCGCCCAATTACGGGCTATCCGCAAGGCCCGCGAGGTGGCTGAAGCACTTGGCCTCACAATCCCAACTTGGCAGAAGCCCGCGACACCCTGTGGTTGATCTTCAAGACCCAATAAAGTTCTTCATATCATACCATACCGTCCCGGCTCCAAATGGGAATAACCATGGCTGCGAAAAGAACTGAAAAAGAAAGTTTTTGGAATGTGCCCGAGTGCGTTCTTATTGCATACGTGAAGCGGGATGTTAGGCCAACCAACCGTCACCTTAAAGGGCCAGTCAACAGGCTCCGAAACGCGCATAAGCTCGCGCATTTTTCCAGCGCGTGACCAACCTCCTTCCACGTGCAGTGACGTTAACTCGGCGATCGGCGACGTGACGTAGCCCGCAGCTCGTCGATTGGTCTAAACCAGGTATCAATAAATAGTAATGTAGTCAACGTCGCCGATCGCCGAGTTGACGTCACTGCGTGAGCAAGAAGGTTGGTCAGGTGTACGACAGATGCGCGAGCTTTCCCTGCGCGTTCCAGAGCTTGTTGACTAGCCCTTTAAAGGTAGCTCACGCGAGCGCTGCTGAAATGTGAAGAACGTGATTGGTTGGTGGCTTTATAACCATGCTTTGTGATAGCTGTGAGTGGGTTACATTATTTGACACGTTCAGAATTGTTCACCTAATCGGGAATCGGCTGACAAGGGAGATCATCAAAACATGAGAGGTGGAGAAGGTGGGATAAATGTGCGTGAGCATGCCATGAATTTTTCTGGCAAAAAAAAATCACAACATATCCACGGAGTGAATGACGAGGAGTGGGGCGAATCGATGGAGGGTGTCATCGCTAAACCGTGTATCATCCGCGAATATCGCCCCCTACATCATCAAAGACGTGACAAACACTCTATATATTTATAAAAGAAATTTTATTATTGGTAAGTGGTATAGCTATCAGTCGCTTCCGTTCCCCCTTCATTATAATGGCTTTGTGGTCGGTGAAGTGGTGGGTCGGTGATGGGGCGTAGCTGGATGTTTGCAAGGACGAAGTAGTGGGCAGTTTGCAAAGGTCGGCGGTCACGTACAAACAAGAGATGGACACAGTGGGACAATCTATGGTTCTTTAACGCGCATCTGGATACAAGTACACGACCATCTTGCATTTCATATTAACTACTTCTCAAGCGTATTTGCTTTATGGTTGGTGAAGTGGTGGATCAGTGATGGGGCGTAGTGGGATGTTTGCAAGGACGAAGTAGTGGGCAGTTTGCAGAGGTGGCACTATATATGTGATCATGTACATACATACAAGGGATGCACAGACCCAATTCTCTAGGAGCTTCGCCCCTAAAACAGTTTGATTTTTTGTGACAACGCCATTTCGAAAGGATAATTAACGCCTATAGTGGCTTCTGACGTGTGTGCAATGATTTCGTCAGAATTCGTGATGCGTTATGAGTATACGTGAGTAACCGTGGTCGGCCAATGTAGCCTACCTTGCATCCGAGTAAACAACCTATTGGAGCTAAAAGAGAATAAAGCCATGGTTGGATTGCGTCTTACAAAGAAACAAGTGCCTCGATCCAGTCCCCTTATTTCATTCATGTGAATAAAGTGCGTTGGGGCTACAGTGCGATAATTTATAATCGCTAGGACCGACCCATCTTATACTCTGAAAGAAGACGAACGAGCAGAGAGGCCGTAACTCGGAAAAAAAAAATTAAGGAGTGAAGGTTAGCTTTATCAAGTCAATTATGAGTTGGAATAGGTATATTTGTTGCCCTGAGCATTCTTCTCAAAGCCCCTGACTAATGCGTCTTATGTCAACAAACGTTGGTAAGAGAATCTAGTTACGACACCGAACGCCTCGTTTTCGGAGCGGGTCGGTCAGTAACAACTGACACGAAGGAAAAGCTTCGCGAATACGTCCTCAGAATATTTTGTTTCAATTGCACGAGTAGCTGAATACAATAGGCTTGAAGAGAACACTAATAGGAGATTCGATAAGGTCAGCTGGGATACTGGGATACTGGGTCACCTGGGATAAGGTCACCTGGAACACCTGGGATTCAGCAGTACATCAGAACCCAACAGCATGGTTAGTGAAATCCATGGATTGTTCACAAAAAAGTATTTCGCTTTGAAACTGGAAGATATAGTGGCTAAGGTACTCGGCTGCTGACCCGCAGGTCGCGGGTTCGAATCCCGGCTTAGGCGGCTGCATTTCGGATGGAGGTTAAAATGTTGTAGGCCCGTGTGCTCAGATTTGGGTGCACGTTAAAGAACCCCAGGTGGTCGAAATTCCCGGAGCCCTCCACTACGGCGTCTCTCATAATCATATGGTGGTTTTGGGACGTTAAACCCCACATATCAATCAATTGAAACTGGAAGAGCAGTTGTGTTAAAAGAGCCCTGCAGCACTTTTCTGAGTAATCGTCGAATGGCATCAGGGAAGGAGATCATTGCCTCCCGAATCGACCACCGCAAGGATTTTTAGAATCCGTCAAGTACGAGCGCAGTGATGGGAATATGGCGTACGCTTTAAGCGCTTTCCCTCGCCTCTCGTGTCAGCGAGGTCACAGAAAGATATATACGCAGGAGAAGGAGAAGTGGGCAGGGAGCCACGTACGTTCATCAGCGCACGTCATGACCTAGAGCACTTTCTTTTCTTTTGTGTTTCTTCGAACCCGTGGTTTACTTTCAGTTTGATTGCGAGTGAGCATGCGGGCGCGTCGCGACATCCTGCAGTGGTCGCTGTAACTATTCAGCTCACGATTCGCAAATCAGCCAATGGCCGTGGCTTATGGCGTGGTCATTCGGCTTTATGGCATCGATTGCTCTCAAATGAAATGCGCGTCACGGAATTTGGTCAATCGGTTCTGTTTAAAATGTAATTTTGGCCACATTCATAGCGCGAGAACAGAACGACGACAAAGGGACAAAAAGCAGACCTTCTTGTCCCTTTGTCGTCGTTCTGTTCTCGCGCTATAACTATCGTCATACCATACCAACTAGCCCGAACCGCCACACTTTTAAGTAATTTAGGCGTCTTACAAGCATTTAGGTAAGCTGACAGTGGGGTCCCCAAAAGTAGGTGTTCTTTTCGTTTGGTATATATAGTTCGGTGACATAATTTATTGCATGAAGGATGAATAAATATAAATAAAACATGCTGTTTAGGGTAATGATAACGAAGGTGCCAATTTCAGTATGATGTGTAGATTTGTACTACACCTGACGACAACATTTAAAAGTCTAGTGTAAAAGTGAAAAAAAAAAGATTGAATACATGCAAATATACAAGGTGGATGTTTGGGACTCGGCCCCTCGACGCACACGATTGGGGAACTGTTCAACGGAGGCACGCATTTAGGAGCCGAAAATTCAAATAAAATCTCTATTCAGTCCTTCAGAAAATGCTTCGCGCGACACCCAAATAATGGCTAACTGACAAGGAGTGTTTGTTTTGGCTGGGGCCATTTTGTTTGTCTACAGTGTGCGCTCACTCATAGTTGCTACACTTCTTGAAGATAGCTCGTTCACTTCTGATTCATCGTCTTTGTTGTGTTGCCTCTTGACAGTATTTTGTTGGGTCACCATCGGATGGCTTCCTGGAAGTGTCCCTCATGTTTGCCTTGAGAGAGCGGTGACGAGACGCTGCCTGACAATCGGGGTTCTGTGTGAGAAAAACGATGCCTCGTGCCGTTTTTTTTTCCTTTTTCGGAGCGCTATAAATAGTGCAAGTAATTGCGAGCTGCCGTTATACTCGGTGCGGGGTTCAGCTGAGAGAGGGTGGAGGACTGTGAATGTTCGGGTCAGGGGTGAGCTGAAACTGGCGTCTTTCGTGTCCTTCTTGTCTCTGTGTCGTCGTTTTGTTCTCGCGCTATAACTATCGTCATGGCGGCTGGAGTTCCGCCGATAAACCAGCGTAGCAAGTTACGAGGCGAAGACGTGCGTTGGTGCCGGTGAACTCACAGCATGGGCTGTGAGGTGTTCTGGTAGGAGTTCTGTGGCATGGGTGCGTGAATGCGTGCGGCCGCTGAGCTGCAGAGCTCCACGTTCGAGACTTGAGAGGCAACGGATCGTCTCCCGAGTGCCCGATCGGGGCGAGAGAATATACCCGATTTGTTTAGATGAAATGATTTTCACGTATCATTTATCTCGTAGATGGCCGCAGTACAACCTCCCCTGTCCCTGTTCAATTTACTCGTTTTCTTCGACAGTCACTAAGCTATTATAGAAACAAAAATCCATCAGCTAAAGAAGAGCCTTCAGGGAATAACCAACAAAAGCAAAACAACGCCTCTGTAAAGAAATGCTTGTCAAGTAGCTCTTACCCGTCCTCTTACTGTCGGGCAAAACGTAGACGTATACGACGGCCGGAAACAACGATGCTTCGTAGATGAAGGTTCGCATTGCGCAGCAGCATGTTTCCGCTGTGGTGTTTCTGTGGGAACGCATCTCGGCACCACACAGCACGGATGGAGTGGTATAGAAACACTATCCAAAAGCCGGGCCGACATCAAGGATCAACGGTCACCGGCGGCAACGTTGGATGTTTTCAGAGTGGGGAACGTAGACCTATCAATGCCATATCGTTTCAAGCTACATGAATGGTGGAAGCGCTCAGTGGTTTAACACAGCGGTCTCCTTTTTTGCGCTCCCAGTGCACTCGATTTCAACAACGCTCTACAACATTTTCAAAAAAAAAAGTGCTGTACGTCCAATTGACAAATGGATAGTTAACAAGCTTTTCTTCATTAGTCTTTCCCAAGTAACTTTATCTGCGGCAAATTATTTCCGCCTCCATGCAAATTTCATCAGCGAAGACTACAGTTAACAGTCACGGCATTTTCCTATGGAATTCTGTATTGTCCATAAAATGACCCTGCGTGCTGTAGGTACAGAGGCAATATCTCAGCTTAAGCACCAGTTGCGATCCTTTTCAAAAGGAATGCAATCGGAAGTAATCATAGTCACCAGCACTACCATAACATCCATCCCGTCTAAAATGCACCGCTATTTCCTCATTGTGGCCAGAGCGTCTTTGAAAGGAATGCCACGCAGGATGAGCTCGATGACCCGTGTTCTATACAGATGAAGACTGGCACAGACATAGAGAGGCGTCCGTTCCGGTCTGGAGGCGTGACAAAATAGGTTCGCTTTACATGCCATACATGAAACTGTGTAAAGAGTCATGGAAGGGCCAGGGGGAGACAGGGTTCGGGACGGGCCGAGCGGCAGCAAACCATAAATGGACACATTCGCGATGCAACAAGGCGTTGCAAATGCACTAATGCTTGGGGCCCATCATACTCGCAAGACCCACAAAACTAACTTGGAGTGGTACGCGCATTCGTACGTTCCGCGGTCCTTCCTCTCGATTGCGCTCTTTCCCTGGATTGTTATATAGTTCAGCATTGTGTGCGGTTGCTGTGCTAGTGGCGATGAAGAAGAAACAGAAGTGTCATCAACTGTACTCTACATTCTTTCTTTCTTTTTTTACACTAAAGTGTTTTATGCCGGGGTCTATCACAGCTCTGGCGACGTATTTCCGCCATGGATATAATATTCTGAAATATATAGTAAGAGACTGCAAAGAAAACACCCAAGACAAAGTTTGTAGCCGGACGTCGAACCCACAACCTCTCGCTCCGGAACGCGGGGTGCGAAGCCACTATAAGCCACAAAACGTACGTTGTCCGGCTTGCTAACAGTGAGCTATATATATATATATATATATATATATATATATATATATATATATATATATATATATATATATATATATATATATATATATATATATATATATATATATATATATATATATATATATATATATATATATATATATATAAATATATATATATATATATATATATATATATATATATATATATATAGTGGGAGTAATAATTCAATGGGCCAGTTAGTCTTCGTGAAGGTATGGGATATGACACAACGGGAGCGTTGTCAACAAGGATAAATATATTTATTTCCCAACAGTTTCGGGAGGGGACCTCCCTTCATCAGGGATGAAGGGAGGTCCCCTCCCGAAACTGTTGGGAAATAAATATATTTATCCTTGTTGACAACGCTCCCGTTGTGCCATATCCTATATATATATATATATATATATATATATATATATATATATATATATATATATATATATATATATATATATATATATATATATATATATATATATATATATATATATATATACACACACACCATACACCGTTGGTGGTAGTAACTTTAGTGCGTTTTCGTTATCAGTAGCGAGATGGCGCGAAAGGCGCGCTCTGGGCGCGCTCGAAAGGTCCCGCACGCCTCCACAGGGCGTGGTCACTTGTACGCGCGCGCACATATCATGATTTGGGTGACTTCTACTTTTCCACCGCAAGTTTGATTTGAAATTACAGAGGTTGAAGAGAGCGCGAACGTTAGTTCACTCGTTGCCACGGCCGAGTTTACGAAAGGAGTATACACACGATGACGTAAGAAATATGACAGTTCGAGCTCTTCTTCCTCTGAGTTCATATCGAGTGTCTTTCTTTACGCTTGAGCAGTGCGCTTTAAGTGCCGGTCTGTAACGGCAGTTAGTGCGCGTTCGTTTTGTGTACGCTCGTTTCGTGCATGCTCTCTGCTTGAGGTGTGCGCTGGAAGTTGCGAGCTGCTTGCCGGTCTTCACGTGCCATTACAATTTGTTGCTGTTACAATTCATTCCTTCGCTCTTATGGTGATACAATGCTCTGTGAAGACACGTTTCAGTTTCGTGCTATAACGATTCCCAGAAAATGGGATCAGCCATGTTTTCTTTTTTAGCAAAACTCTATACTTGGCGCAATTCCTGTGAAAGGAGCTCAACCACAATGCATGACACCTGAAGATCCCAACGACCACAACCTACATGAGAACGCAAAAAAAAAAGCGATAAGTTATTTAGGCGAAGTTAGATATAAGAGTTTTTTTCACTTCTGCTCCATAATTCTGGTATATCGAGATTTGCCATGGAGTTAGCGATATTCTCGGTACAAAAGTGAGTATTGAAAAGGTGAATGCTAACGTTTAGGCGACACATATGCGCACAATCCCCTTCGCACTTGTATTTTTCTCAAAGGAGACGAAATGGGTTCGGAAATAGTTTATCAGGTACCACTTTCCGAAAATTTGGTGTGACAATTTCTCTTCAACGAGCAAAATTTGTGTCGTGAATTTAGTGACACGTCGCGGTTGACCATACAGACATTATTCCTATGAGAGCTTGAACCTTGACAATGTGAGCCACCCTCCAGGTTTTGTGCAAACTAATGAGAAAGAAAAATATTCGGGTTAACATAAGTTGTATTGAATTTTTTTTATTATTGGATTATTCAAGATGCTTGGTACCTGATTGAGTGGTTCATTGACATACATAAGTAAGAATCTCCAGAGGGTAAGAATGAAATTTCTCGTTTGTTTGTATGTTTCCGACTATTCCGATATCCGAACCATATTTCCTAGTCTGTGTATATGCCACTAATACACTTCGTGAGTCGCCGAACGGTGATCTAGAAACCCCGATGGTCGCTAAAATCGGTGGCCGGATACTTGTAAAATTCGTTAATAGCTGCCCATAGCGAACAGTATATTTTACGTATACCGTTGGCAACGATTAAACGCGCGAACGGGCGAGCACGGTCGACCAGTTGTTCGTTGAACCACGTTGCGAAATTAAAATCTCGCTCACCGTTTGAGAACTCGCACAAACACACAGACAAGTCTGAGGTGTCT